>NC_056743.1:1809802425-1809984925 GCF_019279795.1 Protopterus annectens
CCATTATAGGTACTATTGTTGGTATCCCTAAGGTCCACAAGGACCTGGTTGACCCACCATTCCGACCAATTATCTCCGGGAGTTTTTCTAAAACTTTCCCTTTTGGGAAGGTTATTGACAAATGGTTAAAATCGAGCCTAGGTTGTATCACCCACTTAGTCCGTGATTCTTGGGACTTCTTGGGTAGGTTGGTACCACAGATTACCCAGGGGGCTGAATGGTTGGTAACCATCGATGTGGTGGACCTCTTCTCAAGTATACCCCATGAGGAAGGGTTGAGAAGGTTCCAGGACAGTATACAAGAGATAGGCCAGGTCACATGGGACAGGACACTCCTGATTATGGACTTTATGGAAGTAGTACTAACCCATAATTACATCTTTTATGAAGGGAAGTACTTTAGACAATCAAAAGGGGTAGCGATGGGGGCAGCCTGCGCCCCAATATATGCAAACCTTGTTCTGTTCAATTGGGAGAAGGAGTTTATCTTTGGTTCCAAGTGGATGGACCATATCGGGTGTTACTATCGTTTTTTAGACGATATTTTTCTTGTGTGGAAAGGGAACAGGGGGGAGTTAGATGATTTTTTTAGTCACATTAACTCCTGCAGTGAATACCTTAAATTTACCATGAATTTGGAC
Source organism: Protopterus annectens (assembly GCF_019279795.1). Taxonomy (NCBI): domain Eukaryota; kingdom Metazoa; phylum Chordata; order Ceratodontiformes; family Protopteridae; genus Protopterus; species Protopterus annectens. The sequence goes on from NC_056743.1 coordinate 1,809,803,067, forward strand.
AAGATCAGTATCCCTTATCTAGATGTGCTGATTACATTACATGAAGGTAAATTTAAGTCTAATATTTTTAGAAAACCAACTTTCAGCAATTCCTACTTACATTTTACCAGCAGTCATCCTTGGGCCCAAAAGAGGAATATAGTAAAAGGGCAGTTTATTCGGGCAGTTTATTCAAGGGCTGCAGGATGACGCCTGATAGTAGGGACCTGGTTATGGAATTGCAAAAATGGTACATTTTTTCAAAAGTACATTTTTCTAGAGGATATCCTGAGGGTATGATTAATGACATGCGGACTTATATTCGTTCGCAACAATGGGGTACTAGGTATACCCTCTGTTGGGAGGGTATTGACCAACATATCACCCAAATCTACCTATATGAGTGATATAGAAACGATGAATAGATTTGGAAAAGCTTATATTATACAATATGGATCCCATAGTAATTACATAAAAAAAATCATACAGAAAAATTGGAAGGTACTTAAAACTGACAAAACGGTCTGGGAAGCAGTGGGGAGTGAGCCCCAGTTTGTACACAGGAATGGTCTGAATTTGAAATTCTTGTTAGAGAATAAACAGACCAAGTTGGACAACAGGAGGGGGACAACCAAGTGTGGCACATGTTCACAGTGCCAATACATTACGGCAGTGCAGGAAGTTACCTTAGAGAATTTCAACAATACTACAATACATTTTCAAAAAGGGAATTGTAGATCTTCCAACCTGATTTACCTAGCCGTTTGCACCCGCTGCCCCTGTTTTTATGTAGGGAAAACTACCAGATGTCTGCGTAATAGGATTTACGATCATCAGTACAATATAAGGAAACAGGATGAGAATAATGCTCTATGGAAGCATTTAAAAGATAGCAAGGATTGTTCTAATTTTACATTTGGTATTTTAGAGGTAGTTAGACCTAACGTTAGGGGTGGGGATGTTAAAAAATTGGTGAGTGAAAAGGAGGTGAGGTGGCAGGTTAAATTAAATGCCTCCACACACCCTGGTATAAATGAACACATCTCTATCAAATCAGTTTTAGACAATCGTAAGTTATAAACTACTGTTTGACTAGTTGTTCTTATAATACATCTAATGATAAACTGAATTGTTGTTTTAATGGAAGATTGTCCTTATGCACTGGCACAATCCGGCACTAGCACTTTAAATTACTAATAAGAAACATGTGACTTATATTTTTAATTAAGTGTTGTTTAACTGTATTTAAGGCATTTTGCAGTTTCATTCAGTGTTCTGAAGAAGTCCCTGGTGGATGAAAGCGCTTAACCGCAAGTGTGTTTTTATCAACTGGATTAAACTTTGTGCTTTTACTTTGGTGTCGTGCTGGTGCATTTTTGCTCTGAGACAGGAGGCTGTGCTCGTTATTTACTTATTATACTTATTCCTAATTCTGTCCACCCTCATCACACCCAGTGCAAATCTTAATATCTTTAATTCTGCCACATCCAGCTCAAAACTCCTGCCTTTTTGTCAATGCCACTGTCTCCAACCCATATAACATAGCTGGTCTCCCTACCCTCTTGTAGACCTTCCCTTTCACTCTTAACAGGTACTCGTCTGTCACAAATCACTCCTGACACTCTTCTCCACCCACTCCATCCTGCCTGTACTCTCTTCTTCACCTCTCTTCCACACTCACCGTTACTTTGAACTATTGACCCCAAGTATTTAAACTCATCCACCTTCGCCACCTCTACTCCTTGCATCCTCACCATTCCTCTATCCTCCCTCTCATTCACACACATATATTCTGTCTTAGTCCTGCTGACCTTCATTCCTCTTCTCTCTAGAGCATATCTCCATCTCTCCAGGGTATCCTCCACCTGTTCCCTACTCTCACTACAGATCACAATGTCATCTGCAAACATCATAGCCCACGGGGACTCCTGTCTGATCTCGTCTGTCAACCTGTCCATCACCATTGCAAATAAGAAAGGGCTCAGAGCTGATCCTTGATGTAATCCCACCTCCACCCTAAACGCATCCGTCACTCCAACCGCAGACCTCACCATTGTCACACTACCCTCGTACATATCCTGTACCACTCTTACATACTTTTCGGACACTCCTGACTTCCTCATACAATACCTCAACTCCTCTCTAGGCACCCTTTCATATGCTTTCTCTAAGTCTACAAAAACACAATGCAACTCCTTCCGACATTCTCTGTACTTCTCCATCAACACTCTCAGAGCAAAGATCGCATCTGTAGTGCTCTTTCCTGGCATGAAACCATACAGCTGATCACTAATCATCACGTCCCTTCTTAACCTTGCTTCCACTACTCTTTCCCATAACTTCATGCTGTGACTGATCAATTTAATCCCTCTGTAGTTACTACAGCTCTGCACATCACCCTTATTCTTAAAAATCGGTACCAAAACCCTTTTTCTCCATTCCTCAGGCATCCTCTCACTTTCCAAGATTTCATTAAACAATCTGGTTAAAAACTCCACTGCCATTTCACCTAAACACCTCCATGCGTCCACAGGTATGTCATCTGGGCCAACAGCCTTTCCATTCTTCATTCTCTTCATAGCTATCCTTACTTCCTCCTTGCTAATCCATTGTACTTCATGATTCACTATCGCTACATCATCCAACCTTCTCTCCCTCTCATTCTCTTCATTCATCAACCCCTCAAAGTACTCTTTCCATCTCCTCAACACACTCCTCGCTTGTGAGTCTCTTTCCCTCATTATCCTTTATCACCTTTACCTGCTGCATAGCTCGGTCCCTCTGTCTAGCCAATCCGACAGGTACAGGTCCTTTTCTCCCTCCTTAGTGTCCAACCTTTCATACAACTCTTCATATGCCTTATCCTTGGTCTTCGCCACCTCTCTCTTTGCCATGCACCTCATCTCCTTATACTCCTGTCTACTTTCTTCATCTCTCTGACAATCCTACTTCTTCTTTGCCAACCTCTTTCTCTGTATACTCTCCTGTACTTCCTCATTCCACCACCATGTCTCCTTGTCATCCTTCCTCTGTACAGATGTGATACCAAGCACATTTCTAGCTATCTCCCTTACTAGCTCTCCTGTAGTTACCCAGCTATTTGGTAACTCTTCACTGCCACCCAGTGCCTGCCTTAACTCATCCCTGAACTCCACCTCACAATTACCCTTTTTCAATTTCCACCACTTGATCCTTGGTGCTGCCCTCACACTCCTCCTCTTCTTCTTGATAACCAACGTCATCCTACAAACCACTATCCTATGCTGCCTAACTACACTTTCTCCGGTCACCACTTTACAGTCTCCAATCTCCTTCAAACTGGCCCTCCTACATAAGATATAATCCACCTGTGTGCATCTTCCTCCACTCTTGTATGTCAACCTATGCTCCTCCCTCTTGTTAAAATACGTATTCACCACAGCCATGTCCATCCTTTTCACAAAATCCACTACCATCTGACCTTCTGTATTCCTTTGTTTAACACCATACCTACCCATCACTTCCTCATCCCCTCTGTTTCCTTCACCAACATGCCCATTGAAATCTGCTCCAATCACCACTATCTAACCCGAAGGGTACAGTCATCACCACTTCATCCAATTCACTCCAAAATTTTTCTTTCTCATCCATTGCACACCCAACTTGTGGAGCATATGCACTAACAACATTCATCATTACACCATCAATTTCCAGCTTCATAAACATCACTCTATCCGACACTCTTTTCACCTCCAAAACACTCTCAGCATACTGTTCCTTCAGAATAACTCCTACGCCATTTCTCCTCCCATCCACACCATGATAAAACAATTTGAACCCACCTTCGATACACCTAGCCTTACTCCCCTTCCATCTGGTCTCTTGCACACACAATATACCAACCTTCCTTCTGTCCATCATATCAGCTAGCTCTCTCCCTATACCAGTCATACTGCCAACATTCAAAGTTCCGACCCTCACTACCACAGTCCTAGCCTTTCTCCTCTCTTCCTGCCTTCGGCCATGTCTTCCGCCTCTTCTCCTCCTTTGGCCAACAGTAGCCCAATTTCCACCAGCACCCTGTAGGCTAACAGTACTGGTGGTGGTCATTGTTAACCCAGGCCTCGACCGAGCAAGTTTAAAAATTTTTCTTGGTATCTGCATGAAATGTTTTGGCAAAGTTTTATGCCGGATGCCCTTCTGGACGCAACCCTCCCCATTTATCCAGGCTTGGGACCGGCACAAAGAAATGCACTGTCTCCCAAATGTCTTTGTTCATCACAACACTGACATTTCACCTCAACACTAGTGCCCAACAAATCACTTAAAACTGTAGATCAAACAAGTTACCATATTCTACACTCAGATTATCGTATATAGTTAAAATCGGTCAAACTACATAATTGTTAGAAAAATATGTATTAATGTGTGTATTAGCAATATGCTTAGTGCATTTAGAGCTTGAAAAGGGTTACTACATTTATTCTATTTCATACTGCATAAATCTGTACAAACTGCAGTTGCTTTCTGACCTTGTATTATTAGCTAAAATCTTGCTTGTGCCTTGGAAATTTACTGAGAAGCAGGTGATTTCTGCTTGCGTTAGGAAAATAATGAATAGAACAATACTACTTGTATGAAACTTAGACAAGAAGTTTCGCTGTGCCATGAGAAAATACACAGCTGTAGAAGTTACAGATAATTAGTACAAAGCCTGGTTGAAAATATGAACTGCAATCAGTATTTGCTTGTATCTGAATTAGAAAAGTACCTTGAAATGTAACACTGTACAATAGACGCTTGTAAACGGATTAATGGTCACCAAGGCCAGGTTGTTTTTCTCAAAAGTTTCTCACAAATCTAGTCATGTCAGCAGAAAATCTGAGTAACATCTGCTGTAGAACAATACTGAAAGTTGTGTTTGATTGCGTCAGCTTAGAAGGCCATGTCTTGTAAAATAGTATAAGAATGAACATACTTCCTGTTAGTAGTTAGACAAATCCTTGTAGTTGCATGTTTTTGTCTCCTTGTGGCAAGTCAATTAACTGAACCTTACGTGTATTGGTCTTTGAAGTTTTTTCCTTTGACAATCATGCAGCATGGGGAAAAAAGTAACCTTTTTATAATGCATGGTGTTTCAACTATTTGTTTTTCTTTTTTATTTATCTATCTTTATTTACCACGAGACATCTGAGAGGGATAAAACCCTTTTTTCAGCAGAGGTCCAGAAAGAAAATCTCTACATTTTACACAAGTTTTGACATATAAATAAAAAAAAACACTGAGACAATATCAGAAAGAATACAAAATATAGGTAAGTGTACAAACATGAGAGTAAAAAATGCTTTACAAATAGCGTATATAAACATTTAGAAACAGGGTTGCCAGAAATTCCTATTTGAGTCTGACTGTCCCAGGATTAGCAGCCCAATCCCAAGTCCCACATTGCCGGTTAAAATCCCAGCAAAACAGCCTCAGCTTTGTGATTTGTGATTGGCTCTTATGCTGATATATGGGCCAGTCATAAATCTCAAAGCAGTGCCACTTCTGTTTAATGCAGAACAGCAGGCTGCTCCACATTGAACAGAAGAGGCTCTGCTGTGCAATATTTGACTGGGTTGTATACCGGCATACGAGCCAATCAAAAATCGTAAAGCGGAGCTACTTCTGTTTAATGCGGAACTGCCTGCTGTTCCGCATGAAAGACTTTTTTTTTTTGGTCTTCACTTAGCGTGAAGGAACTTTTTTTTTGCAAGGTTTCTGGTCTCCATCAGACATTTCATGAGAACTGTCCATTGGTTGCTTTTATCCTGTCACTCCCACACCATCCTTATCTGTAGCCTGGGACTGTTCCTGAACTTGGATCACCAGCAGCACAGACATCCACCCTGCTTCTCTGCCATTGAGCACTGGTATGTTCAGCTTTATTACAGTTGAAGCATACAAAATTAACAGGGCATCTGATTCTAAATCTGTCTCTGTTGATGAGAAACTGTACATAAGGTAATATTTTTGTCTCTATTTCTTGACCTTAGATGGTAACTTAAGGAAAAGGAAAATTATGCAGTAGGAGATTTGCTTTTCTCAGTCTTTGTTACCCACATTTTGGCAATCTTTACAATTCCGGAACTTGATATAGATGGGCTGAGGTTTGTATTTAGTAAAAGAAAGTGGGTATAAAGTCCTGTGCGTTCTTTCTAGAACACAGTCTGAGTAAGTCACTGAAGAGCCAGTCAGCTTTATACGTTTAGTACTGTCTGGTTTATTACAGGGAATATTTTAAGTTCTTTCAGAATTAAGTTGTTTCATGTGGACCTCTTTTCAAGGTTCATTAATATATACTGCAGTTGTCTTAATTATATTCTAACTTTATGAACAGTTTTGCCTTGGTTTGGAAGCCTTTCAGTCACTAGTTCTGAATTCTAGAGCTTCAGCTCTCTTTTGTAAAATCAGTATTTGTGATTTTATTTTCAATGCATCCAGTAAAAACGTGTGCAGGACTATACTGATGGATAGAAAAGTTTATCTCACTGTGGTAGAAGTAACTGCCAGGGAGTTTAGCAGACAGGTAGTGCTGTATGTATATGTGTGTGTGTGTGTGTGTGTGTGTGTGTGTGTGTGTGTGTGTGTGTGTGTGTCTCTGGAAGGTCACAGTAAGGGGGTTAGTTAGAGGATAGGGAAGGTTTATGTGTTTGTGAGTGTGCATGCAATCATGCATGTGTATTTGTATGTTCCTGCATGTGTGTGTGTTCATGCATGTGTATATATGTGTGTGTGTGTGTGTGTGTGTGTGTGTGTGTGTGTGTGTGTGTGTGTGTGTGTGTGTGTGTGTGTGTGTGTAGGTGAATGAGTGTGTGTGTGTGTGTGTGTGTGTGTGTGTCTAGGAGGTTGCAGTAAGGGGGTTAGTTAGAGAATAGGGAAGGTTTATGTGTTTGTGTGTGTGCATGCAATCACGCATGTGTATTTGTATGTTCCTGCATGTGTGTGTGTGTGTTCATACACGTGTGCGCGTGTGTGTGTGTGTGTATAGATGAGTGAGTGTGTGTGTGTGTGTGTATATAGGTGAGTGAGTGTGTGTGTGTGTGTGTGTGTGTGTGTGTGTGTGTGTGTGTGTGTGTGTGTGTGTGTGTGATCAGTTTGGGGGATGTGTGTGTGTGTGTATGTGGGGGGTGTCATATCTCCACACTCCCTAAACTAATGTGCAAATTCTATAACACTGGGTCAGAGAAACACTAGCCACCAAGAGTAACTCTTTTACATTCTTCCTTAATAGCACTTAAACATAACATGGGTTGGGGAAACACTAGCCACCAGACATATCTCTTTAATATTATACCTGAAAGGCACTTAGAAAAAATAAATAAAAACTATATGGATGGGAGCACTACACACCATGGCTAATTCTTTAATATTGTACCTTAATGGCACATAAAGAAGACATGATTCAGGGGGAACACTAGTCATCAGGGATAACTTTGAACATTGTGCCTTAATGGCACTTACAGTAGGAGGAATACTAAACACTGGGCACTCTTTATAGTGTGCCATAAAGGCATTTATAAAAAAAACAAAACAATAAAGGCGATGTGGGCTGGTGGAGTGGGGAACACTAGACAGCAGTGATACTCTTAACAGTGTGCCTTAAAGTCACAAAAAAAATTCAAACCTTGCACCCACCCACCTCTCACACAGATATATTAGTCTTCTGCATCACTCTTAGAAACCAGGGATCATTGTGATATACCACCTAAAACTGGAAAAAAATAAAGTAGAAACAAAGGAGGAAAAGGCTTCAAAACCTACACCCTTAACATAGGAAACAACAGCATTAAACGACTAAGCTAGATCATAAGTTAGTGTAGCAAGGTTTTATTTCACTACCACAATGATCTCAGGCATTATTCACGGACTGCAACAATTTGTGTGTTATGAGGGAGAGGTAAGGTACAGCTATAAGTATACCTCTCAACCTAAAGAAATCTAGACAAATCAAAAAATAAAAGGGGGGGGGGCAAGACCCACAATTAGGACAGATTTTAATTATTCCTCTTATAAATGTATACAGTTGCTAGAATAACAGCTTTTATATTAACATGTATTACTGAAGGATATGACATCTGGAACTCAAATGCCTGCCATTATACGCAAACTGAGGAAGACAAAATTATGAGGCTAAAATTTAGACATTCTATGAAAATGTGGACAGTTCAGAGGTAAGCTTATAAGAGGACAGTTGAAAGAGATGGGGATATGTCTGTATGGGGGTGGCTTTAGGACAAAGTTGGGAGGAACACTAGACAACACCAGTTTGCAGTTTCTGCTAAATAAGTAGCATGAAACCCTTTAATTACTGGCTGACTGTAATCATCTGTGGTTTACAGGGGCAGGAAAAAACATCAAATGGAGCATTCAGACTACTCAGGGATAGATATGGGGTATGTCGTGTGTGTGTGTGTGTGTGTGTGTGTGTGTGTGTGTGTGTGTGTGTGTGTGTGTGTGTGTGTGTGTGAGTGTGTGTGTGTGTGTGTGTGTGTGTGTGTGTGTGTGTGTGTGTGTGTGTGTGTGTGTGTGTGTGTGTGTGTGAGTGTGTGTGTGTGTGTGTGAGTGTGTGTGTGTGAGTGTGTGTGTGTGAGTGTGTGTGAGTGTGAGCGGGCATGTATGCGTATGTATTTTTTAATGTGTTTGTGTATGTGTGTGTCTAAGAGTGAATTGGGGGGAGGGTGCCTATGCCAATACAATACATGCGCCCGCCAGTGTTAACTAACATAGAAAAGTGTTGACTGTCACTAGAGGTAGCCAACGCTTATTTAGAGACATGCAAATTAACCAAAAATGAGACCTTTCCACATTTCGGCTAATGTGTCCCTCAGCTTCAAATCGCTGCATCATGTAAACAACCCCTTTTTACCACAGCTCTTAACACAAGTACTACGGTTCTTTCTGAATCCTTAGGCAAATCTTTTTTTGGCTCTTTAAACTTTCTGTTTCTCTTTTGTCTAATGGACAGTGGTTTGTCTGCTTTTATAATTCTAAATTAATTCATTAATTAGAAGAAGCACTTGTTTAAGAATGATACCCTGTGAACCTTTCCTTAAAGTTTCAATGGAACCTGCTTTGGACAGGCATGAGGCTATCCAGTGGCAGTTTTATAATGGTATGAAAAATTTATCGCTATAGTGAGAGTTCTAACTTCTTTTGACCTTCATTCAGACTGCAGCAAACTCGAGGTAATGTATGAAAATGAACATTTCCTTAAATGTATGTCCTTTTCACTTTTAGTAATTAAAAGTATACACTTAATATTTATTCTAAATATTCAGCATTGTTTCCTTTCTTTATAAATATAATAACTGAACTGTAAGTTCCTTCATTTCCCCCACAGCTTTATTTTGAAGGCAGCAATTTTTGAATGTGGTGTCACTATTTTTGTTATCCAGGTAAGCCCACTGGACATCTGTCCCTTTTCAGGGGTGACCAGGGAGCACTGTTTGGTAAGGTGAATTGCTCTGAGTTACACAGTAGCTAAATAAAGGCTAAGGGAATCTAAACCTGGATTTGACTTTAACGGGTGTTGTCACAAGAGGCCTATTAATTCCATGACTGACAGAATCAAACCCTGGACTTGACTTTGAAGGGGATTGTGAGTAGTGGCCTATTAATGCTATTTTTAAATTTGCTCTATTTATTATTAACTAGTAGTGATTGGCTAAACATGCCAGAGTGTATACAAATCACCTTTAACTGCCAGTTGTTAACCTAAGAGTCTATATATCTTTATTATCACCACTTTTGGCCAGAAGTGCTTTATTTATAGGTTTAAATCTGTTTCCTAACTGATACTAATTTGCTAGAATACTGCTAATGCTAATTACAGATTTTTTTGTGATATTCTGTACATCACATAATGGTGTTATAGTGTTCTGAGCCTTCGTTTGAGTATAAGCACTAAACATTTGATGAATAATGCTATTAAATGATTTTAGTTCTACTATTTGACAAAAAAAAAGGCAGTCAAGAACAATAAGGTTTACTCTTCCTGACCTGCAGCTGTGGATCCATCCTCCTTTCTATCCATCCACAACCCCTTTTCCCATTTGTGCACATGGGTTCAAGGTGTCACTTCAACAACAACAATCATTTAGAGCCAAGGTTAACAACACTGGGTGGCTAGCCCCCAAAGTTGCTGTTCTAGCATTCCACACATACACATGCACATTCACACCTATGGCCAGTTTAGAGTGCCCATTCCACCTACTGCATATCTTTGGAATGTGGAAGGAAACCGCAGTACTTGGAAGATATTAATGTAAACACAGGGAGGACATGCAGAGTCCACACAGAAGGCACCCCAGCTGAGAATAGAACCAAAGAACCTTATGCTGTGAGGCAACAATATTTTCTACACCACTGTGATGCCCTTAGAAAGTGAAACGCAATGGGTAGATTAAAAATAATGGACTGAGTGAGAAAACATATTTCTGCCCCTCTTGAGGATGTTTATGTTTGGTGTAGTTGCAGTTAATGGCTGAACATATGGAATAAGACTTGACACATTTGTCTTAGGATAAGACTATTGCATATTTATTTAACAAAGTTTTTCATTCCTTCTATTTCTTCTTGTTCTCTCCTTACATAAAGTTTGTTTTCATGAGTCTGATACTGAATAAGACTGTAAACTAGTAGTTTTAGATGTCAGAAAACATTGGTCACTGTCACAGATAACTCACACCTGAGTTAGATTAGATTTATCAGCAGGTTAACCTAGAAGGACATAACTATTGGTGTAACTATACCTCAAGATAAAACAGATGAACTGCTTATTTCCTTGGGCAGAAAATACATTGAAATGTAGTATTTCATGGCTTTGCATCAGAATGGCATACAATACACTTATTCAAGCTTGGATGGCTGCTCTTTAGAAACAGAACAACAATACGACTCATTTAGTATGCAAACTGCAGACCTGGATATATATATGCAGCGTGTAGTTGCTGTGTGAACATGGTGTGCTAATTTAGAAATACCACATATATACAGAAATGATTGGTTATTTGGGGGTTTTACAGTGCTGTACTGCAGTTCTGATTCTGGCCTATATTATGGAAAAGGAGCTATATGGTTCTCAGACAGAAAACAAGTATTTATGTTCCTGTAAGGTTGAGCACCATCACAGTTGCAATATTTAACTTGTAGAATGAGGTGGGGAGGAAAGGAGAACTGCCTTGCAACATAGCTATGCCTATTCCATTCTGTTTTTGTTGATTCCTCAGATGTAGTTATTCTTGATGATATAGCTAGTTATCAGGCCTTGCTGTTTTTATTTATTTATCCTTTTGTTGGCAGCATTGCTCCCACTAGGCTAGTAGTCTCCTTTCATGGGAGACCTGAGGTGTTATTTACACTACCAGGGGATATTTGGGTAGGGCTTTGAGGAATGTCCCCTACTCAAGGCTCGTACAGTGAGTCATTACATGCATATGTCTTGTCCCTAGCACAGTAGCAGATGGCAGGATGGTACATGGCATGGAGAAAGTAATGGAATGGATGGAGGTGAATGCCGACTCACAGAGAGATATGTGTGAAGAAAAAGAGGAGTCAGAAAATGTTTTAAACAAAAAAAAATGTTTGCGGAGTCAAGGAGATGGAGAAAGAAGAATGTTGTTGCAACCCTCCATTCAGGGAGGTTGCAGGATGAAGTACTGCATGAGATGATTAATCAGAGTGAACCAGAAAATGGAGGAGATATTTCCTGGGGTGACTGAATGGAGAAAATATAGGAGGAAGATTCAGATACTAAAAAGAGGCATTGTTCAATAAAAGAAAAAACATGCACACAGACAGTTGTGAGCAATTATGGAGAGCAGAAAGAAAGGAAAAGGAATGACAGCATTAAAAGAAAATTCATGGTGAGAATGTTCATCTTTTCCCGGTTAGGGGTCACCACAGCGGAACTCTGGTCCGCTAATGATTGACAGTAGATTTTTATGGTGACGAGGTGCCAGCTCGATGCCCAACCTTCAATGAAGGCACACCCTATGCATGTCTTTTGAACGGCACTTGAATGCAGGGAGGACATACAGACTCCACACAGAAGGCGCTCCAGCCAAGGATCGAACAGGAGAACCTTTTGCTGTGAGGCGACAACGCTACCGCTGCACCACCGCGGCTATATACAGTATAAAAAGAATACAGAAATGAAAAGAGATAAGTTAAGGGTCACCATAATACTTCTCTTAGGCATGAAAGTACAAGAGATAAGACCTTTAATTATGATAAACAAAGAGAAAGTTTGTAACATTACTTTTGTGACTGTTCATGGTATGGGACATTTTCTATGTGAGTATGAAAAGAGGCAGAATGATAATCCATGGATCAATTATGTAGTAAAATATTTTTTCGAGAAACAAAGAAGAAAATACAATTACAATTTTGGAAAGAAGTGGAAAGAGACATTCTGAGAGGACATTTGAAATATATTTGTATAGAAGTAATGGCCATTTCAAAAGTTTATGATAAAAAGGGTTTATAGACTGTGGATGGGACTGCAATGCTGTTTTGAAAATGGAAATGGAAAAAATTCTGCATATTCCAAGTATTTTACATGTTGAAGGCAACAGAGGTGTGGTCAAATATTGGGGGCAGCAAAGAACATATTTTTTGGAAAGAAGGACACTTTGTAAATACTGGTGATAAAAAAAATGATACATATGTGGGAAAATAGGCCTTGATGCAAAGATATGTGAAATAAAATGTTATACATGTAAACAAAACTGGGCATTTATGGATGGAGTATAAAGAAGAGTTAAAAGAAAAAAATAATGAAAAAAGGGGAGGATATAGAAAATATAAAAGAGCTGGAAATCGAAATAGAGAATAACTTAGAAATAATAATAATAATAATAATAATAATAATAATAATAATAATAATAATAATAATAATAAAGAATAAGATGGGGAAGAGGCAGAAAAAGATTCAGAAATTAGTGATGAAGACGCTGGAAAATGGTAAAAGGAAAAAAAAATTCTGTTGAGAGAAGAGTAAAAGATAGGAAAAGGAAGTTTAAAGGAATACATTTAAAAGAAAAGAAGAAAGGAAATGTGTGATAGGTAATGAGAATAGAAAGGGAAAATTAAACATTAGTATAAGAATAAAATTATTTTCTTTAAATTAAAGAAAAGATAAAGTAATAATTTAAGAATTCTTTCTGTAAGTGTAAACAGTATTAAAGACATGGTAAGAACTTCGGATAGGGATATTAGAATGGCATAATAAGTGTGATGTAGATATAATTATTTGGAGTGGGCGGCCATGGTGGTGCAGCAGTTAGCATTGCCACCTCACAGCAAGAGGTTCCCTGGTATGATTCTTGTCTAGGGTACCTTCTGTGCAGAGTCTGCATGTCCTCCCTGCAGTCGCGTGGGTTTCCTCTGGGTGCTCTGGTTTCATCCCACATCCCAAGGACATGCTGTACATGGATTCAGCACTCTAAATTGGCCCTACGTGTGTGTGAGCGTGTGTGCCTTCTGTGGAAGATTGGGTATTGGGCTGGCAACTTGACCCCGTAAAACTCCACTGCCAATCATTCTGCAGACCATTGTTCCTCTGTGGCGACCCCTAACCAGGAAAAGTCAAAAGGAGAAGAAGAAGACATAATTGTTTGAGAAGACATAAAATTGTTAACAAATGAATAAAAATTACAAACAGAAAAAATATGGGGTAGAAATATAATATGGAATTTGGCAAATAAAGATTGTTCGGGATTAGCAGTATTTTATAGGTCAGCAAAGAAAGATATTAAGATGTCATACTAGTAAGAATGGGAAGATTAACTAGTGTTAATTTAAGATAGCAAGAGAAAGTATACAAAATTATAGCTTTATAAGCATATGTTGTCTGTAAAGAAAGGGAAAATCTATTTCAACAAATGTTAAATGATGTAGTAGTGAATATGAATATTATAATAACGATATTTTTAGCTGTGGTTTAAGGGGTAAAAGAACAAAAAGAATGAAAAGGTTATAAGAAAAAATGGTAGAAATTATGAAAAATAGTAAATTGGATGTATGGAATAGAAAATTCTGGACATATAAAACAGATATCATTAAATCCAAAAAATTATAACTTTGTAATATCTGAAGAAATAAATGTAGCAGAAGGAGAAGCAGTTGTAAAATGATTTACAGATCATTTGGCAATATGGATAGAGATACATGAAAATACATAATATATTAAAATAGGAAAGGGAATACAAAGAATGCATGAAAAAGAATGGAATGAAAAAAGAGAATACTACTTTGTATAGACTAACTAGATGATGTGTATTCTCCATTTTACTGTATGTATACTATTGTACTACCTAATTATTGTATTTTGCTTATATTTCTGTAGAGCTTTTCTTCCCAGGCTTCCACTAAAAATGGACTTCTGGGCCAGTGGAACTTTCCCAGTAAACAAATGTAAATAAATAAAATAAATATAAGGAAACATTATATAATTACAGAAAGATTGTCATATGCAGGCATTTTGTGTCAATTGGTTGGAATGGAGGATTATATTTAAAAGAAAATATTAAAAAAGTTTTCAACAATGACAGAGTAAAATAAGAAAGATGGAAAAAGAAAGATGTACAGATATATGAAAATGCTTTGGAAAATTTAGAAAAGAATGAGAGAGAGTACTGTGATAAATAAAAAGAAATATACAGAAGAAATTATGAAACAATTAAGGATTTGTTATATAAACAAAGATATTTACTACAAGGAAAAAGGAAGAAGTATCAACATACGTAAGTAAAATAGTGAAAGAGGATAGTCTGTGATAAGAGAAATGAAAAATAAGAAAAGTGGTAAAAAGAAAACAAACATAGAATATGGAAATTGTGGTGCATTGTGTGGAAGAAATGTTTAAAGAAAAAAGAAAGAATACAATAAAATATGGGAAGTAAAAAATGTCTCAAAGCAAGTAAGTAAGGAAGATGAAAAAGAGATTGCTATGTATGAGTTGGATAAAGTGCTTAGACAAGTAAATATAGATTCAGTGTCAGACCTAAATGGAACATGATGTGAAATGTATACAAATTTAATGGAATGGCAAAGAGAATATTTGTTACATGTTCTGACTGAATGGTTAAACAAAGGTTTTACTATAAGGAACTGAGTAGTAGAATACTAAAATTTATATGTAGAAAAGGAGAAAAAGAATATATTAAAAAACTGGAGACCAACAATAGTAAATAATACATACTGTAAGATATTTGTGAAGATAATACAAAAAAGTTTGGAAAATGAGATGGAAAATATAATGGAAAAAAGTTTTTATGGTGTCAAAGGAAAGGAATGTCAAGAATTGTTAATGACAGTAAGAGAAATTGTGGATGATATTTCAAATAGGAGAGAGGATGTAAAACTTATAGTAGGTGATATTAACAAAGCTTTACATACATTAGAGCCTAAGCTGTTATGAGAATTAATGAAGATATATAATTTTAGTAATAAAATCCAGAAAGTATGCATGACAGCATACAGTAATAATAAAATAAAAATTCTGGTAAATGTCTGGTTACATAAAGAGATGGAGGTGAGTAATGGGATAAGATAAGGATGTCACATGAACTGTATTTTATTTTCTTTAGCTATAAGGATGGTAGTAAGTAAGAGTAATTGTAAAATGAAAATTGCAAAGTATGTAATGCAAACAGGTGTAGACATTCCAGTTTTAATGACATGTGCAGATTATATAATTATAATAACTAAAACAGTTTATGGATGAAAGAAGCTATATTTTTTGTAATTTAATGTTTAAAAGAAATAGGTATGACATTAAATAAGGATAAAAGCAAAGGTCTGGAAGATAAGTTAAAGATAAGAGGAATATAATTCACAATAAAAGAAGTCCCAGTGTTGGGAATAATTTGGGTTATAAAGATGTAAGTAGAAAACAATGGGCAAAACTTTTAAAAGAATAAAAAAAAATGTTTTTATGGAAAACATACAGATTATCTTATAAGAAAAAAGTTAGTTTGACAGATTTAGTATTAATGGGAAAACAGTGTATCTATCAAGTGTGGTTATGATTCAGAGTATGTACGAGAATGAAGAAGTTATGTTCTTACCATAAAATTCCATTTGTGTTGTTGATCTTCATTCATTCATAACGGATGGGTTTTGGTTCCGTCCTCGGAACTGACTCAGCCGATATAACAAGCTCGTGCCAGCCAAAAACTCTTGAGCCAAGGTTACCCATAGTGCCCCTCTCCTAATCTCCTCAGACTGAATTTGCTCGTAAGGAAAATAAAGTGGAGGCTTTGTCTGAGCAAATGCCCTAACATGTAACCAGGACCAAATCCAAACCTCTAGGAATCTTTTGGAGGGGGTTGGTGGGTGGGATGTCATGAATGAATGAAGATCAACAACACAGATGGAACATTATGGTAAGAACATAACTTCTTTATCTGATGTTGTTGATCTTCATTCATTCATGATGGATGGGACAGAGTCCCTAGCTACCTTGTGTCCTGGGAAGCCCTATGGAAGGATATTCCTTAGCACCACTGAGCCAAAGGATGCTCTCCCCTGGAGACCAAATCCAATTTGTAATGAGTGATAAAGGTATGAGGGGTATCCCAAGTGGCTGCTGTGCAAATGTCATCCATAGAAGCTCTTGAATGAAAAGCCATCGAAGTAGCAACTGATCTGGTTGAATGCATTTTGATTTTTGTAGTTAAATGTATTTGGTTTTGTTGATAAACAAAGGAGATGCAATCTCTCAACCATTTTGCCAAAGTGATTTTGGAAAATGATTTTCCTAACGTGGGTCCTGAAAAAGACAGGAATAATTGGTCACATTTACAGAAAGACGTTGGCCTGTCTAAGGAGAAACGTGGTTGTCTATGCACATCTAATAAATGCAAACAGTATTCTATTTTATTAGAAAAGTTTGGGAAGAACACTGGTAGGGCAACAAATTGCTTTACATTTAACTCCAAGACAACCTTGGGTAGAAAAGAGGGGTTAGTCTGAAGAGATACACTCTCTTTGTGGAAAAACTATATAAGGGTGTTTTATGCACAAGGCCTGCAATTCTGATATTCTTCTTGCTGAGGTAATGGCTACCAAGAATAAAGTCTTCCAAGACAAGAATTTTATATTGCAAGTGGCAGAAGGCTCAAAGGATGATGAGTTAAAGATTGCAGAACCAGCGTCAAGTTCCAAGGTTCAATGGGCTCTTTGAAGGGCAGTTTTAGATGCATGACTCCTTTCAAAAAGATTTACAGAGACGGTGAGATATTAATGAGGAATCTTGGAAACCATTATGGAAGTTTGAGATAGCTGCTAAATGGACCCTGGTTGTAGAAGTTTAAGCTCCTGAATGGAGTAAACTTGAGAAATACTCCAACACTGAACCAATGGGAGCTAGAAAGGCATCCAGTCCCTTCTCTCAAGACCAAAACACTAATCTGTTCCATTTGCTATGATACATTTTCATGGTGGACGGTTTATGGGAAGCCAGTAGTATTTTTCGTACAGGAGAAGAAAGGTTATTTTGCCTGGCAATTACCAGAAGTGGAGGCATCAAGCTGTCAACTTGAAGCTCGATAGGTTTGGATGGATCAACCCCTGTCAGTGTGACAATAACCCTGGAATTAGATCCAGAGTCCATGGGTGGTGAACTGGGTGAGTCCAAAGGAAGGGAAACCAGACTTGTCAGGGCCAATATGGTGCAATGAGGATTACTTTGCTTCTCAACCGAAGAGCTTTCTTTAGAACTAGTGGGATCACGGGAAAGGGAGGGAAGGCATAAAGCAGTCTCAGGGGCCAGTTCTGCACTAGACCATCCCTTGGGGACTCCCCCTGAGGGGGGATTAGGGTAAAGTAGTTGCTGCATTTGTGGTTGTTGGGGGACGTGAATAGATCGCAGCAAGGCTGATCCCAGTGACGGAAAATCTCTGTTGCTACTTTGGGATTGAGAGACCACTCGTGAGGCAGGAGGATGCATCTGCTCAGTTTGTCTGCAATCATATTGGAGCTCCTGGGAATGTGCATTGCTACCAGAAAGCGGTTGGAGGCTATCGCCCATTGCCATACTCTCATGGCTTCCCTACACAACGGTTAAGATCTGGTCCCCAACTAAAAAAAAATGAAGTTTAATGAGGTAAGCTCTTTCACTACAACTGTAGCTTCATCCGACCATTGAGTTACGCTGGATAATTTGGTTTAAAGCTAACACTTTTCCTAGTTTAAATGGCAAAGTGTCTTTGAAGCCCATTTAAAGGACTAGGAAGCTACCCCATTAGTTTTAATATTTTATACACTCTATTTTTATTGAATGTTTTTTGTTTTGTGAGCTGAAAGGTATTAAGTTTTTATTACAGAATTTTTATGGTATTGTATGTTTAGAGGGTGTGTTGTTTTATGTGAATGCTGAATAGTTATTGCTTTTTGACATCACTGTTTGATTGTTTAAATAGTCTTCTGGCATTTTTTATCAATGGTCTGATGAAGCTACAGTTGTAGTGAATGCCCTTACCTCATTAAACTTTATTTTTTGCATCCCTTCATGTGGTGGTTGGATTGTTGGACTGCTCATATTCTCTGCATTGGATTTTATAATTCCAACTTTTACCTGTGAGCTCCATCTGTTTTGTTTCTAAAAACTAAAAATAATAAACCAAACCAGTGGCCCAAAAAAAACACCAATGGTGTAAAACTTTTAAAACTAAAAACAAAAAATAATAAACCATCTGGTTCCCCCCTGTTTGTTGATTTAGCAGATGACTGACATGTCTGATTGAATAGCAATTCTCCCCAATGGGAGGGCAGATTGGAATGCTTGTAATACCAGAAGCACCACCCTCAGTTCTAGGACGTTGATATGCAAGTTGACCTCTAAGGGGGACCAGGTGCCTTGGGCTGTCTTTCCCAGAAAATGCCCCCCTGCCCATCAGGGTTGCATCCGTGGTCACTACGGCCTTGGGCTGAGAGGGTGAGAAAGGAAGACTCCATAGTTCCATTTCTGGCTTCATCCACCAATTCAGATCCTGCTTGCAGCAGTTGGTTATACGGACTGAGTGGAACATAGGATGTGTTAATAGGACCACTGTGATGCTATGATTGTAGTAATCTCATATGAAATTTTGCTGGGGGAACTATGGGAATCATTGCTGCCATTGATCCTAGCAGCTGAAGAACTAAATGAGCTGGGACTTTGTCCTGAGAGAGTTTCACTCAGAGTTCTGTTTTTAGTTTGTGAAGCCTGTGATGAGGAAGAGCAACACGGCAAGCCCTCGTGTGGAATGCTGCTCCTATAAATTCTAGGCTTTGAGTAGGTACTAGTTTTGACTTCTCTTCATTTATTGATATTCCTCCTGCTTACTGTAGGGTGTAGTGCAAGGCAAGAAACAGTCAATGCTTGTAGGGGTGGTAAGGAGCCAATCGTCTAGATATGGAAACACCCAGAATCCTTGCAGTCTTAAGTAAGCTGTTACTACTACCATACATTTGGTGAACACTCTGAGAGCTGTGGAGAGACCAAAGAGCAGCAGTCAAAATTGGGAAAGACTGGCTCACCACCAGAAGCAGAGATACCTTCTGGAGTGCTTGTCCATTTTATATGGTAATATGCATCCTGGAGATCTATTGAGCGCATCCAGTCGTCTTTTTCCAGAAACGGGAGGATAGACTGAACCATGGCCATCTGGAATTTGGTCTCTTTGATGAACTTGTTTAGGATGATGAGGTCCAAAATTGGCCTCCAGTCACCTGTCTTTTTTGGCACTAAAAAGAACCTTGAGTAGAATCCATCTGGTTTGGTGGGACTGCTTGGA
The DNA here is from genome assembly GCF_019279795.1 of Protopterus annectens. Taxonomy (NCBI): domain Eukaryota; kingdom Metazoa; phylum Chordata; order Ceratodontiformes; family Protopteridae; genus Protopterus; species Protopterus annectens. The sequence continues at coordinate 1,809,822,848 of NC_056743.1, forward strand.
TGACACTTTTTTGAGCAGCTTTCGAATTTCTTGTGCTGCTATGTCCCTCTGACTGGATGGAATATCAGGGATTTGACTTTGTGGTCTTGGGTAAAGATCAAAGGGGATGTGGTAACCTCTGGTAATTATCATCTGGACACTGGAATCTGATGTTATTGAGTGCCAGGCTAAGTGGTGCACAGAGAATCGTCCCCCAACTGCTTCCAGAGGCATGCAATCGGGCCGCTCTTCAAGAGCACTAGTAGGGCTGCCCAGGAAAGGAATCCCTGGACTCCTGGTTATGCGGACCCCCGCTGCCACATGGGGGGGCATCTTCCTGATAAGATCCCACCTCTGTCCCAGGGACTCGCCATGAGTGTCACATAAAGGTCCTTGGCATTTCCTGAACCACATCTTTCTACTTCTGATTCCTAGTATAGGATCGTTGGGGAGTAGAAAAATGTACGCTCACAGCAGATAGGGTCTTTCCATCCTTCTCACACCTGGCTAGTGTGTCTTTAACGTTTGGACTGAACAGAGGGGAACCACCAATGGTTGCGTTGATGAAGGAAGACTTGAAAGGGTCTACAAAGTTGCACAAGCATATCCAGACATGACGTCTCATGACAATGCCTGTACCCACTGCTGTAGCCATCCCTTCGGTTGTATGTGCAATCAATTGCATGGACAAGTTGGATATGGATTCCAGGGTGGCAAGCTATGAAGCAACTTTGTCACGTACCTCATCAGACACTGCTCGTGCTAATGTCCCTGAGAGTTCTGAGATCAGGTCCCTTTGGTGATGGGTAAAATGTACCAAGTAATTCAAAGACCATATGGCAAAAGTCGTTGAAGCATAAACCCACTTCCCGAGTCTGACCATTGTCTGAGACTCCCTGTTTGGAGGATGAACAGCAAGACTCTCCTCTGTGAGTTCTTTCTTGGTGGCCGCTGCCACCACCATAGCATCTACTGCCAAGCATTTGGACCAATGGGGCTGATCTTCTGAAGGGGAGAGTATTTTCTCTGGTCTCCAAGGGATTGGCTCAATGGTGTCAGGGGCCTTCCAAGCATGCTGCACAATGAGCTTGACCAAATCATCTGCAGGTGGGGTCACCCAGGAAGTAGACGGTTAGGCATGGATAGCCTGTAAGAATACAGATTCCTCCGAGGAAGGGTTGGTGGACTTCCAGTCACCCTTCTGTTTCAAGATCTCCAGTAGATCTCCAAAGGAGACATCCTCAGGAGGTGACTGTGGGGACCCTTCCCCCTCACAGTAATCTGTATCTTCAGTGAGAGATTCTTCCAGAGAATCAGTGTGCTTCCTCTTGCACGATCTCTTACAGGATGACTCTTCAGGGGAAAGGTCTGAAGAGGACTCTGAAGAAAGGGTATCCTGCAGTAGGGTATCTTGCTGCTTCTGTGCCTAATGTCCCAGATTAGTGGACTGTGGCAGCTGCGAACCAAAGGACATATATATATATATATATATATATATATATATATATATATATATATATATTTATATATATATATGGTTCTAGGTTATAACATCAGACAGCTGCTTTCACCGACAACAACAACATTGACACCACACATACATAAACAATAAAACCAAAAAAAACTCATGCCCCAAACACAAAAAACAAACACCGTCCACAAACCAAACGAAACCCACAGCACACACACACCAAACAAACACAACAATAACAAAACACAAACACACCCAAAAAAAACACACAACACACACACACCAAACACTCCACAAACCCACACTACAACCCACAACCTCACATACACAACATCCCACATCCATAACCCCCTCCCCTACCTACTACCTCTAACTCACTATCACCACACTCAGCTCCTAACTAACTCCTAACCCCTAACCCCCCTAAACCTATACTACTACCTACTTACCACCTACAACTTACCAACCAACCACTTAACCCTAACCCTAACTTAAAAAATACTACTACCCCCTACTACTACTAACCCTACTTACTTAACTACCTACCCACCCTACACTAAAACTTACTTAACACTTACTAACCCAATCACTAAACCACCCCTACTCACCACCCACCTCTATCTCCACATCACTATCCACACTCACCACGCGTCCCACATGTTCACCTCTACAGGCGTTATTTCCAGGATCTATCCGTGGCGTTGATCGGTAATACCGTTTTTGTATCTCGATCATCTGGCATCAGCTCTAATCGTTTCTCACATTTCGGAGTTGATTGTTTCTAATGTGTTGTCAGATATATATATATATATATATATATATATATATATATATATATATATGGCAATTCTGGCACCAAGGGAGCCAACTGTGAGCCTGCTGAGGCGAGTGACCTCTCCATAACCTGGAAGGCAGGCCCACCCAAAGAGGTATGGGAGCCTGGAATCAAAAAGGACAACTTCGAAACAGGGGTCACATCCTGCTCCGATGAGCCCACCTCCAGAGAAGGAGCCATGAGAGGACTCGGATCTGTCAAAGCAACTGGAACTGTAGACGGTGCCATAGAAAAAATCTGCATTGTACTAGGGATCACGGTGCCGACAGACCAGGTATGGTCTCGAGGGTGGGTTGGCTCTGACTGAGCCATGGTCCACAGGGTAGGTTCCGGAACCAAAGTAAGATCTATTAATGGAACCGAGGAGGTTGGCACCGTGGCAGGCTTTGATATTGAGGGCTCCAAGACCTTCAGGGAGGTTGAAGGAGGAATGTAGGTTGGAGTCTGTGGAGAAAAATCTTCGGCTTTGGGTGGGAGGGAGGTCCTAGATGGAGTTGGGATGCCACTGGCCACTAGGAGCTGATCCACAAGTCTTACTATGTGGAGCTCCGAAAGATTCCTGGTGGAACGGGTTGATATTCCCGATGGGGATTCAGGTCAATCAAGGAATGGGCTTAGCTGTTGTCCCACAAAGGGGTCAATGGACGGAGAATATTGGGTCCTGGCCAGAGTCTTGACCTTCGGCACCATGGTTGGGAGACCATAATGTTGTCATAGTAGGGGGGAAGTGACCAGTTTTAAGGGGGTATCTATTGTTGGTGCTGAGAGGGTCTGTAGTACCGTGGAAGGTATTGGTACCTTAGGAATAGAAGTTGTCAGTTCTGTAATCAAGGATGGCACCATGGATGGAGTTTTAGGCTCCAGTGCCGAGGCAGGTGTCATAGTCATTTTGGCATGTTTAGTTCTTGCTTCTGTGTAAACCTGTGCCTTAGTAGTTTTTGGATCCTGGGAATGAGGAGACGATGGGACTGAGCGGCTCCTCTTCTTCGTGTCTTTTTTAGGAGGGGTTGAGACCTCCATCTCAGATAAAGCCTCCAAGAAAGAAGTTTTTAAAAGACTCTTTAAGATTAATTTGTTTTTGTGCTCAGTTAAGGTGTGGGCACTAAAGCCTTTACAGAGCTCGTACGGAGGTTGGATCTTCAAATGTAGTACTCCTAGGCAATAGATACAGGAGAGATGCCCATTGGAATTTGGCATCTTCCTGCCACACTTGTTACACTGCTTAAAACCAGTGTCCTTCTTGTCAGCCATTATCAACAATACAGCTAAAAAGTAGTTATACAATAATAAATGAAATACTCTATTACGGGACTAGAGATACACTTGTACGCAGACAGAAGAAAGGGAGATTTTTTTTTTCAATACCAAAAAAGGTAATAGGAATATTTCCTGAAGGGTAAAGGGAAGGAAAGAAAGAAAGGAATACTAGTGATGGTATTTAAAATATTCAAATGTAAAGAAGGGAGGGGCCTGTACCAACAATGGTACGAAGAAATACCAACATGGTAAAGGAAGAGAAAAAGGACAAAAAATTCACTCAGAGGGAAAATATCTTTAGTTATAAACAACTAAGATAAGGATAGATTGAAGAGAAATATATTGCTAAATTGTCAAACAGAGAAAAAAAAGGACACTTCGCTTGAGAGCTGGCCTGACGTTTCTTGAAACTCTATGTGGCAAACAAGATCTGAGGAGATTAGGAGAGGGGCACTATGGGTAACCTTAGCTCGAGAATTTTTGGCTGGCACGAGCTTGTTATATTGGCTGAGTTGGTTCCGAGGATGGAACCGAAACCCATCCATTATGAATGAATGAAGGTTAACAACATCAGATCAATTACTAAAATGATTTTTTTGGTTATATGGGGTTCTAGATTAAATCTAGAAAAGAGAGTAGCATTACATGTGAATAAAGATGAAGGAGGACTAGGATCATTAAATCTAGTGGTATTTGCAGCTACTTTAATTTTGTATAAACTACTGAAATGGATAAATAAGAAAAATGAGAAACTAGTAGTAACACTGTTTAAATATAAGTATGAAAAGGTCTGGGAAAGAATAAAAAGAAATAAAAATAAAAATAATGTTTTATTGAAGAAATAGAAAACTATCAAGAAAAAATAAAAATGTAGAAGCTAGAGATTGGTGAGATAAGAGAAGATCAAAAAACATAGTAAAAAATATAATGAAACAATATTATTGTCTTAATCCATGGGAACATTTATCAGAAGAAAAGATGAAAGAAATAAATCAATGGTGTAGTAATAAAGTAGAATGCAAAGATTTTTTATGGAGACTGGAAAAAAATAAGTTTCTAGTAAAAAGAAATATGTCTTACAAAAACTAAAGTGAGCGAATATGTTTATATTGTGGTGAAGAAGAAACCACAGAACATATTTTTGAAATGTAAGAGGGTGAAGAAATTATGGGATAATTATGTGACGAAAATATTTTTGAGATTTAAAAGAGAGTAGTAATATAAATATGAATATGACTGACTATGGATATTAGGAGAATAGAAACAAAGAATATAAAATAAGGATGGACAAAAATGGTTTATGTAGTATGGTTGATTTGGATTGAGAGATTAAATGAGATTATGTTTAATGGGAAGTGTTTACTGTCAATAATGTTAAGAAAAATCGGATAGCGGTTATGGAAAAAAGAGTGGTGGTCTAGTATGAAGAAAAATGTATGAAGATGGTAAGTATGAAATTGATAGGTTTTAAATATACAATGTATAAGGCTGACATTATGAAATTAACTGTGTAATTTTGTAAATACCTACACTTATAAATATGTAAAAATATACATTTGTAAATAATATGTAAATGAATAAAGGGCCTCTACTTTTTTCAGTTGTTGCCATGGGATCCTGTACATTCACTCGAGCTACCACTAACTTAAGCAGATGGGGCCTCAGTCTAAAACCTCATGAGAAGGACAACACACTCAGGAGTATGGCACCCCCCTTATACTGCACAGCAGTGTCAGCAATTAACCTACCTGTTGTGGGAACAGAACCCAAGACCTTCTGTATCAAAATAAAGTGTGCTATTTGCACCACTGACACTGTTATAGTTTTTGGTGATTTAGTTTATCAGATATTATAGTGATGCCTTCTCTACACAGTGTAGTTTTATCATTTGGAGATTTGGAATACATAAATTCTAGTTGTAATTTACAGCTGTAACTTGCAAGCCGGGTTCACATATGCAATGTTAACAGAACTTCCTTTATAGCCACAATTGATCTCAAAACTACAAAATAAACATAATTAGAATTACACACAAAATATTTTAATTTTAAGTTGGTATATGTATAAGGCAACTGCTTGTGAAACTGGTGATCTGACTTTGGAATTAGTCTAAGTCTTTAATAAAAATAGGTGTGAATGAGAAATAGATTAAGCTGATTTTTGGAAGCTTTTGTTTCTGATCAGGTATGGGAAATTGGGGCTTGGTCTACAGCAATACTTGAACCCATATATATATATATATATATATATATATATATATATATATATATATATATATATACTCATATAACAGTAGTGGCTGGATAGGAATGACAATGAGGTTAACACACAGCACATATGTGGTGTCTCAATTTACTTAGTAAGGAACTAAGAAATACTAAAAGGATGATACCTCTTGAAAGACCACCATCCCTCTGGACCACAGCCTTCCCTCACTATAGTTAGTCATCTTGTCCTGCTTCTAAGCGCAGAACTCTGATTCTTCAAGATTGACAAGAGGAATCATTTCCTGGATGGAAGCACCTATTGTTCTAAAGACAACCAAATCTGATCCTGTCTGACAGGTAGCTGCAGTCTGTTCACTGTTAGGTCTATGGATTGTGTTGGGGTCTTTAACAAGAGTTAAGAAGGAACTGTTTGGTCTGTTTGCAAGGCATCTCTGGCACAGACAGAAAAAAAGGCATAGTCAACTGCAAAAAAAAAAAAAATTAAGACTAACATGCAATCTTCTAAAACTTACTTATCCAGTTTCCACAAATCTGAATATTTTCCCATTATTAGATATTGATTTCCTTGTATTAAACCATTGCTTTCAGATAAGCACTGCATGTGGGAAACAAAATGCCTCATTTTGTTCAGTACATTTTCATCACTTCCTGAAAAAAAAAGAAAGATATGCCCAGGTAACTGTTAGGAAAATGCAAAGGACTCCATTAAATCAACTTAAACTAAACAGAGCAAAATAGTAGTACATATCCAAAAAGACAAAAGTATTTCTTCTTGCAGGAATGTTTTACTGAATGTAGTTGGCAATTATGTTTTTTGCACACCTAGTCAGGTTATGTGAGGTCTATCTCAGTAGACAAGCAAGAAAACCATATTAAATTGTGTTGATATGGTGAAAAACACAAACAGCCATTCTTTTAAATAGTTTAATGCTGGTGACTCAACAGGCAGTACTATAAATTCAAACATTGGTTATTAAAATTTGACATAAGGAAGTGCAGACAATGGAAAAAGACCCTGGAAACTGTCCCAGAGGTTCAGGAAGTACTTGATTTTGGTAGTCATGGAACGAATGGCATAAGACCCTGTTGTACTGACAACAGTAGTGATGAGTTCAGCAAAGCAGAAGGTGTTTAACAGTGGCCTGTAAAAGTAAATGGGGTGGAAAATATTAGGGTACAACCTAACACCCTAATAATGGGCAATTTCAACTACCCCACCATTAACTGGGGAAACTACTCATGTACCAACTCTTGTGCTCAACGTTTTCTGGAATTCATAAATTCCAATGTCTTGGATCAACTTATCCACACCCCCACCAGGGGCAGCAATATCCTAGACCTAGTCATTACCAACATGGGCAACCAGTGCTCCACACCAGAGGTCAATTCCTCGTTGGTCAGATCCGACCACAAGCTAATCACCCTAGACATCCACATCCCGCCCCCCACCCCACATTAGGGAAACCACCATAAAAAATTTCTCCAAAGCCAACTTCACGCTTCTTAAGACAGAAGTGGCAAACTTCATGACTGTGCTGATGGACAATAGAGGTATGACTGCTGAATCCTACACAAATGCACTTTATAAGCACTTACACGAGTGTATGGATCGTGCAATCCCTAACAGAACCAAGATGCTATCCTCCAAAAAAAGGAAGCCAGTCAGGTGGTCCCCTGCCATAAACAAACTCTACAACAGAAGAAAGAAACTGTTGCAAAAAAAGAGTAAAATCCCATGATTGGAGGAACTCCCTGGTCAGCCTCAGTAAGATGCTGAGATCCCTCATAAAATCCTTCAAAGCTAGTTACGATAACAAAATCGCCACTGATTCTAAAGACAACCACAAAGTATTCTATAGCTATGTCAAGAATCTCAATGGCAACACTCAGATCTGCTCTGAGTTACAGCACAATGGCACTAAATATACAAAACCAACTGATATTGCCAACATCCTGGCAGATGGGTTCAGTGCTAACTTTACCCCCCTCTCATCCTCTAAAGGGCCCATCTCTATACCGGAAGAATGCAAAGTTCCTGTAATCAAGGCTGCACAGGTAAATAACACACTCTCCAAAGCCAAGAACACAGCATCCATGGGACCTGACAACATCCCAGGCTGCATTCTACACGAACTACAGAATGAACTGGCACCCCACCTAAGAACCATATTCAATCATAGCCTCACTTCAGGCTTTGTGCCCACTGAATGGTGCACAGTGACGGTTATCCCACTCCACAAAGGGGGAGCCACCATGGACCCCGGGAACTACCGCCCCATTAGTCTGACGAGCCTGGTCTGCAAGGCTATGGAACATATCATCATGAAACTTATAAACAATGACATTGGTAATCTCCAAACTCTGGACCCCACCCAGTTTGGGTTTGTAAAAGGCAGATCAAGTCTCCTAAACCTGCCTGACTTCTCTGAAGCGGTCACCAAAGCCGTAGATGAGGGTAAGGTCATTCACACAGCCTATCTAGATATTGCCAAGGCTTTCAACACCATCCCACACTCTGGAATTATAGATAAACTCACTAAACTAGGTATAAATCCCTATGTCACAAGATGGGTTGCCAACTGGCTCACTGACAGAATCCACACTGTGAAAGTAGCAGACTCCAAATCCAACTTCAGACCAGTGACAAGTGGAGTACCACAGGATTTAGTCCTGGGTACCACAGGGTTCAGTCCTGGGTCTTCTCCAGTTTGGTATCTACTTCTCTGAAGTACAGGCTAACACAGAAGGTCTTTGGCTAACCAAGTTTGCAGATGACTGCAAACTAGGAGCCATAATCAAAACTCCTAACGATGTGGACATCCTACAAAAGGGCCTCACTGAGACAGATGGCTGGTGTCAAAGCCATGGCCTCAAGCTGAATGCCACAAATTGCATTGTCATCCCTTTTGGTAAAAACTCTGTACCCATGAGCTAGCACATAGGCGGTAGTCTACTTAACACGGAAAGTGTGATAAGAGACCTTGGGACACAGATGGACAGTAGTCAGGAAATCCTTCTACGTGGCACACCTCATCACAAAAGGCTTCTCATCCAGGAAAAAAGAGGTCATTGTTCCCCTCTACTTGTCACTCATTAGACCATTATAGAGTACAACCCCCTTTTGGTATGTACCTCACAAGACATCTATAACAACTGGAAAGGCTGCAGAAACATCTCAAGAGGATTATTGGCCTCAAACAGATGCCCTACGCAGACCGTATCAAAAACTCCAGCTTTACTCTGTCGCATATCACCTACTCTGAGGCAATCTCTGCCTAACATACAAAGCTATGTCACACCCAGAGCTGTTGGACATGCTTCACTTAAAGAAATCCCAATCCCTCCGAGCTACACGCTCTAGGGACCTAAACCTTGTCACCACAATAAACAGAACATGCTGGAGGGATAGTTTCCTGTCCCAGAGACTTCCCATACTCTGGAACAAACTACCTATCTATATCAAACAAAGCTCCTCATTAGCACTCTTCAAGAAAAATCTTGATGACTGGATGGGAGATAAGAAATTCACCCCGGGGATCACTTCTGTGGCTGTGCTCAACAGGGGCACAGGAAAATAATTTTCTTGGGTGGCAAAAGCCAAGGTAGCTTTTAACTAGGCTTATATAGGCCCTAGGTCCAATAGCCTAGTACCTACCTATGAACCTATGAACAGAGTACACCAGTGATAAAAGAAGTGCTTGTAAAAGATACGTGGTGCCAGATCACATATCTAGATGTTATATAGGTATAGGCTAAAATAATTACTGAAATAAAATAAACAGGCATGAAACGATGGTAAAGAAAAGTTTCCATTGAAGCAGTTCTGGGCATTAGAAACTGCACACGACAATACATTACAATAACAGAACTTAAGTTTGGGTCTAGCAAGAAACATAAAAGAAGCCAAAGAGCAATGGTAAATAGAGCAAGAATAAAATATATATTTGCAACCTAAGGATATAGTACAGTGTCAAAAATTGGTCACACAAAAGCAAATGTATATTTTTTGTTAATTTCTTCTATTAATTCACTGAATGAACAAGAGACCCTATCAACATTTCCAGGCACTACCTAGGCAAAAGTACAAACATTATGGAGATTTTACTGAATACAAGTTAGTGCAATAGGGTAGCCATTACTTTGCACAACAGTCACAGTATGCAGCAGAATGCAGCCTACAAGATGCCAGCTACTCAAACAAGTTTTGTCTTGTTAGGCCTTCTGCAGGGCTCAGTATTTTGTGGATACCACTGTTAAGCACCAGAGATGCACCGTGGAAGAAACACCCATTCTGTTTACTCATATGGTGACAAGTGCAGAAGACTTAGGGCTGAATTCATAAAGGTTATCACAAGGCATACATGATATGCAGCACAGAGTCGGGCTGTCTCTGTGGCCATGACACATGCTAATAAGGCACTAGAGGGAAGACACATACTATTTGCACATGTGTGCTCCTTCTGGGAACTGACTCCCGGAGGGTAAAATCTCTCAGCAGTGTGGATTAGCATGGCTACTACTTCTACCTCTCTGTAGTCTTTATCAGAGTAGGGTAAGTACTGAGGAGTTTAGAGGTAAAGTAGGGGGTAATTGGAGGTGTGTGCATGAATGTGTGCGAGGGGCTGCATTTGTGAGTGTATGTGTGAGTATGTGTCTGCCTGTGATGTAGCAGTAAGGGTAGTTTAGACAGGTGTGTGTGTGTGTGTGTGTGTGTGTGTGTGTGTGTGTGTGTGTGTGTGTGTGTGTGTGTGTGTGTGTGTGTGTGTGTGTGTGCGGGTGCATGTGCGTGCATGTGTGTGCGTGTGTGTATGTGTGTATTAGCGTGGCTATCATACTTCCACACACCCCTAGACAAATAAGCAGAGTCTGCAACACTGGGCGGGGGAACCATTACCCAACAGTTTAATTCTTATTTCCTGTGCTTTAACAACATATAAACAATATGGGGATTAGGGGGAATATTAGACATCAGGGATTACTCTTCTCTCATGTGCCTGAATGGCATGTAGGGATCAGGTGGGACACTAGATATTAGGGATGAATCTATACTCATGCCTGAGTGGTGTAGAGGGGAAATTAAATAAAAATGTATGTTTATGTAGAAGGGCCCGAGTATGTGATTAAGAGCATGCTCAAAGGGAAGAAAGAGAACTTGACATTTGTAAAAAGCTGAATGTGCTGTGTCCTTTTACGGATAATCTTATGTTTTTGAAGTACTGACCTTATTTGTGCATACAGTTACTGAAGAAGTAATAAGCATGTTTTTCTTCTCAAACCAAACTGCTGACAGTTGGAATTTAACTGATAAACATGTTTTGAGGAAGTTAGATACTCTGCCTAAGACCCCAGCAACAGGGGAACTGGTATGTGCTATTTGAAGATGTGTACACAGCTGATTGGTCAATTGTCCAGATCTGCCAAGCCTAGCAACAAGATTATACTGTATGTGAAACTATATGTTTTGCAACTTGTTTAAAGATCATTGGTCAGTATTATATTACTTTGTCTAACTAATTGCTGACAATGCATATTAAAGGTATATAAGCTAGTGATTTTTATACTTTGGGGAGACTCTGTTCCTGAAACTCTGTCTCCCACATGCATGTGTGAAATAAAGATTTTTGAACTGCTGCCAAGAGACTGGACTCACTTATTTACCACCTTAACAGTGGCACGTTAACAAAGATGGCTAGGCTTAAAATAGCTTACACGGGCAGGTAGCGTAGTACTAATCTATGAACCTACGAACCTATGTGGATCGGGGTGGGTGGAGCACTATATGCCAGGGACAGCCAATATGGAGTGTCTTAAAGGCATATATTTAAATAAAAGGTGTGTGTTACTATTAGACACAAAGAAAAAAGTAGTACGCCTTAAGAGGCACATAGCAGACCTCAGAATCCATACCCTTCTACCTCAGCTATTAGTCCTCTATGTCATCAGTAGACACCAGAGACTGATTGTTTAAAAAAACAATATAAAGAGGAGAAAAGTTATTCACACAATGCACATTTGTCACAACAAAGGCCTGCATTAGCTCGCTGCATTAACTAATAAATTAGTACAGCTTTTTTAAAACTATACATTGAGGATCTTGGGCATTGTGCAATGACTACAACATGTTGCGTGTACAAAGAGGAAGGCCAGAAAACATTAGGTGTACCACTCACCGTGTGTGTGTGTGTGTGTGTGTGTGTGTGTGTGTGTGTGTGTGTGTGTGTGTGTGTGTGTGTGTGTATGAGAGAGAAGGCATAATTGAGGGGTGGCTATTCTTATACAATGCATCGTCACAGTTAAATACCATGAGAAGTGCTGATTTGGATTTTGTGGTAATTAACTGTGATTCATAGACATGCAAATTAGCCGATAATGAGGTCTTTACTCATTATGGCTAATGTGTCTGAATCACAAATTGGTACATCGTGTAAGCAGGTCCTTTACACCTTGAGCTGTACAGCCTACAATGAGCAGTTAATGAATACCTAAGTCAGTCATGAGATATTCTGCATGCAAGGTTTTATGGCTACCAAATGCATACCACACTACACATTCCATCCTTCCCCTTAGGTTTTATTGCTAGTTTTAAACAGCAATATATATCTATGTATCTTATACTATGGACTAGGGATATTTGTGACTTATCTTCATAATTTTGAACTTAAAAATACATGTTTATGGAAATATACACAACACTGTTAGAACTCAGTTCTTGCTATCTTATTAAAATGTGACAGTCATTTGACATAGCCGTTTTTTATTCAGTCTATTATACACAGATAGGCTACAGTCACTGCAAAATGTGGTAGTAGTCATGGTGAATTCTGAAGACACAGCCAATAGTTGATCAAAGTAGAACAATAATTATATAGATGATTTACACAATTTTACAGGGCTTTATGTGGTCGGGTGTCTCCACTGATCTTTCAGTTTAGCAAGATTAAATGAACACTTTTTTATTATTTAAAGTTATATATTTGAAGGAGGTTTGACAGTGTTGCTTTGTTAAAATATCTTGCATATTGGGCTGGGATAGAAATAGCTATAAAATGAAGTGGAGGAGGCTGTGGAGGAAGAAATGGAAAGCCAGGGGGTTGATTGAGAGACTGTTGCCTGATCTTAAAATGGTGATGATGACAGGAAAGCGGTGATAACACAATGCAAAAGACAACAGCAATACAGTATAAGGGATTCTACATGACTGAAGACATTTATAGCATCTGCTGGTTGGATATGCCAGAAGACTGAAAGTATGCCAAGGTGACAAGTTAGTTTATTTACATGACAAGTATAATACTATTTTTTCAGTAAAGTGAAAAACACATGAGATATATGACAAGGCAGTCAAGACACTTGGATAATTGGTTTACACCGATCAGCAGTAGGTTCATAAGTTCATAGGATGATACTAGGCTATTGGTCCGGAGGCCCTTAAAAGCCTAGCCAAGAATTTTACCCATGTTCCCTCAAAGTCAGCACCTGTTTCCACTGACCAGCATAGACACAGGTGGGATCCCAGGGGTGTATTTTCTGTTTCCCATCCAGTCATCCAGATTCCTCTTATAGAGGGCTAGAGAGGAACTCTGCTTGACATGGAGAGGAAGTCTGTTCCACAGATGGGGTAATCTTTGGGACACAAATCTATCCTGTCAACAAGTTCTATTAATGTCACAGACCAGGTTAAGGCCTTGAGTGCGGGTTGCGCTAGTGGAGTTTTTCTTACAGATATGAAGCAACTCCATCAAGGCTGGGTCTGAAATGACCTTGTATGCCAGACACAGGTCACCTCTCAGCAGTCTGTATGAGACAGAATAAAGGGGCAGGGCTTTTAGCCTATCTGTATAGGATAAGTGCTTGAGACCATGGATTTCCCTGGTCAGGAACCTCTAGTCTCTCCACCTGCTGCATGTGCTTGGCAAGGTACATGCCAAAGGGGGCATTGTACTCGATAACGGGTCTGATAAGGGAGGAGTACAGGGATGTTATGATCTCCTTGTTCCTGGATGAAATACCCTTATTTATGAGGTGGGCCGTGTAGAAAGCCTCCCATACAATGGAAGCAATGTGGTGGTCAAAAGTCAGGTTGCTATCAACACTATGACAGTGGCTATCCTAAATTCAGCTGGGACAAAGCCAATGCTCAGGTTTTGGTTGACTAGGGTGTCTAATGGAGCTGAGAACTCATGCCTGAGTTTATGTAGGCTACAGGCAAGGATGTTATTGGGTCCTGTGGAGACTGTATTTTTTGCCTTTGAGTGGATATTAAGGACTTGCTCCCTGGTGATGGGGGGGCAGGTACTGGAGGAGATTTACTATGATTACTGCGAAAGGCAAAACATTTGCCGTCCGCAGTAGCAAAAATAAACACCGGAACTGGACTCTCCACTCTAAACAATGTCGACCCAAATGATCGACACATTTGAGTTGACATTGTCACTGAAAACATCACGTGATATCCATATAGGAGCAGATGTAAATCAAACTCATATACAAGATATCACGTTTTTGCAGAGGGGCAAGTCCCTTCTGCCCCCACCCTCTGTGGGGCTGCGCCCCTCACACCCCCTGCTAATAATATATTCCAACTCTGAGATTGCACTACAGTGGGAATATGGATGAATTTCCACTCCCCACTGTACTGCAATCTCCGTACAGTTTGTCGAACACAGTTATGCGAATGCACTACTGCATTCGCATAAGTGTGTTCGACTGCCCATGCACTTGACATTGTGCAAATGACAATCTGATTTTCGGCAGCATACGTGCTGACAGCTTGTTGTTCACACAATTAATAATAAACCACTGGGGATGCCCTGGTTTACTGATGGGGGGAACAGGGGGGTGAAGTCTTCATGAAACTGCTTGCCAGCAGGTTGGCTATATCTATGACATTTGTGTATGTGGTGTTACTGACCACCAGTTCAGAGCAGATTTGGATGTTATATTTGAGACTGCAGACATATGTGAAGAAGGCCTTGTGATTGTCCTTAGTGGATGTGGCCAATTTGGGCTTGAAGTTAGCCTTAGAGGATTTCACCAGTGACCTTATTTGCTTGTTCAGACAAAGGAGAGACTGCTTCCAACTTGGCACCTGCTCCTTCTTGGCCCTGGACAGCAATTATTTTCCTTTTATTACAGAGGTTTTTATTGCTGCTGTCCACCAGACAGGTGTACTCTTCCATGAGGAAGATGATTTGGTTCTGTCAGGTATTGCTGAGTCCATACAGCTATGTAGGTGCTCACATAGTTTTCTGGTGTAGGCTTGGACATTAGTGCTAGTTCCAAATGAAGGTATGGCGGCTGTGAAGCTCCTTATACCTGCTCTGAGGAGATTGTATTCAGCTTTGGAAAAGTTTTTTTGTTTGACCCTGATGGGGGGGGGGGGTCAGGGGAGATGGTGACTTCAAAAGTGATTGCTTTATGGTCGGATCTTACCAAGGAGGATGACACTGTAGGGGTCCAGGATATTTTCACCTGTCACAATGGTGTCGACCAGTTGATCCAATGCTTTGGCATTGACGAAGTTGAGAAATCTCTGGGCGTTCATGTTTGGGCTAGAATAGGTCTTCCACTCTATGGTTGGATAGTTAAAGTCACCCAGGAAGAGGGTAGAGGGTTGAATCTTGATGGATTCAAGTAAGTCCAGCTAGATGGAGTGGGTGTCCTGAGTCATGGTTGGGGGTCTGTAGCTAGCTATGATTTGAACAGGTGTTTTGTCAACAGTTAATTGCGCTTGTTGTGTCTCCTGTGCGTCATACCATTTGACCAGCCTGGAGGTGTGTATGTCTTTGATAAATATTGAAACTTCACCTCCTTTTGCTTTGTAGCCCTCTGTTTAAGTCTGAAAGTATGGTAGGATGAGTAACCTGGTAAGGCTGGGGTGCTCTCCACAGCTATGAACTAGGTTTGAGTGACTGCACAAATGTCAGCATCCTCCAGGGCAAGGAATGCTTGCAATAAGTGCAGTTTCATGCTAAGACTCCTAGCGTTTAGCAGCATGACCTTTAAATTTCGTTTAGAAGAATTTTTCATGTTGGTAATTTTGTGCTCATGACTTTGCCTAAAGAGGCACTATGGGGGAGGCAAGAGCCTTTGTCGGAAGTGTGAAGCCCAGGGTAGACAGATGAAGGCCACCTCTGCCAAAACATCGTGGTCTGTCAATCATGCTCTCCCAGGCTGTCAGGTACTGGAACCTCTTGGAATGACACCAGAAACTAAGCCAATTGTTAAAGTCAATCATTTTCTGTTTGTATTGAGGCATCATTCTGGGTGATGGCAGGATGGTGCTTAAGGCTAGTGACATACCTGACTGGGACACATATTCAGTGAGCTCAATCATGTATCTCTTCATATAGTCCAGAGAGGTACGTCTCAAGTCATTCACACCAACATGGACTATGACATAGTCATAACAGTACCTGTTGTTAAGAGACTTGAGTGCGTGCGTGATATGGCGGATTCTGGCACCTGACAAGCAGCTTACTGTGACTTTCTCCTTGTATAGCCTGGTGAGAGACACATCTGTGTGTCTCACGACAGTCTCCTATGACTTAGTATGTTGGGTTTGTGGCTGGGCCTTAGAGGCTGTGAGACACAGACGTGTGTACTATGTGTGATGCTTGGTGCTGTGGGTTGTGATGTGCATGTGTGTTTTTGCTTCGGCGGTCTCTTTTGTTTAGGTATTGTTTGTGTCTTTCGGCTTTTTTCCCAGTTAGGGGTTGCCACAGCAGAACTCCGGTCCGCTAATGACTGGTAGTGGATTTTTACGTACCGGGTTACCAGCCCTGACGCACAACCTTCAACGAAGGCACACCCCATTCACGTATGCCTCCACACAGAAGACGCTCTAGCTGAGAATCGAATGGGACTGTTTTTATTAAATACCCCTGCATATGTAGGAGTGTGTTGTACGGATGTGGGTGGTGCTAGAGGTGTGGTGTTCGTAGTGTTTGTGCAGACAACCTTTTGTAAGGCATGAAGGAAAAGTTTGGGGTTGAATTGCATGCCTGAATTTGAGAAAGGGCAGACTGTTTGGATTTTGTAAAAATGATGATAGCACACTCGAGTGGGTTTACAAAGAAGTCAGAAAGAATCAGAAGAGCTTAGCAGTTGCTGTTAAATTTAGATATATCCAGTATACTTTGTGGTGCAGTATGAAAAGGCACAAGTTTCACTGTGGCAAGGGCAATGATGTACTGTGGAAGGATGAGCAGTTCTTACAGATCTTGATTTTTCCTGGAGTTACTCTGCAGCAAAGAATGCAATTTACATAAGTGATTAAGGAGTGTAGAAAATGTAAAAGCAAGTATAAGCTGACTTTCTCGGCAGTTCTTAATAGTGTTTCTTCCCAGCGGGTAGGCAGTTATTCACAATAGCTGAAAGAAGTGAAAAACACTCCAAACTGACTGAAGATATTAAAGAAATGGAACCCCTTACTATTCTAAGGTGGCAGACACCTCAAGTTTTGTGGAAGGTTAGGATCAATGAGAACAGCAAGTTAATGAAGAAAGAAAAGGAAGAATCGACAGGGCATATTTACTGAACTAATTTTGTGACTATGTCATCACAAACTATTTGTTGGACAACAAGATACGTATACAGACAACGGGACTTGGTTATTAAAATGAAAAACAATGGACATGCTGATGAGCTTAGCAAAGTATTACAGTAAGGTCTTACATGATTTATGATTCATAAGAATTTTCCTAATGTGGATGGAGGGCTACAAGCTTTGAAACTAAGTAAAGTTATCAAAGGACTTTAAACAAGCTTTTCATTGCCTTTAATGAGTTTTACCAGAGTTATTTCTACTTTTTAATTTATTTCATACAGTGAGCAAAAGAATGTAGTAGATTTCCTTATTAGTGATTATTATGTTAATGATTAACGCCAATATTTATTTTATTTGCTTTTGTTTAGTGGTTAAGTTCATCTAGGTGTATAACCCTTTTCAGCAGAGGACTGAGGAGTAAATCAAGAACAGATACGTTAACAGAAGTCAAAGACACTAAACAGCTTACAATGGGTATGAAACAAACAAAACTGAGTATATAATTTATAGTGTACATAACAGGACCAGCTTGCTTGTATGACTGTTAAGAGTTTAACAAGTTATTACAAATAATCTATAAATAATTTTACACATCCAAGTCATGGTAAAAAATTATTATAACATGTTACAAAATTATTTACACACACAAACACACACATGCACGTGTATATGTTGAGATTCTTGTATATAAATCAGAAAGTGGAAGAGTGGCAAGAACATTTCTATCACGGCTAGAAGTGTGCTTTCAGTGCTTTTTTGAAGAACTGGAGGCTTTTGAATGCTTTGATATTGAGAGGGATTCTGTTTTTAAGACTTTAGCTACACTTACTGGAAAAATAGCAATATGTGAGACAATATTAATGCAAACTGGTTATAATTAAGATGGCATAACTGGATCCTTGTACCACCCCCAGTAGGACTGCCCAGAAGTGGGTATGGTTTGTTTGACTGACATGCCAAATCACATTATGTCACAGGCAAATGATGCATGATTGACTGATATGAAGATTTGCCAGTGATATTAGGCATGCATTGGTTGTTGATTAAAACTTAGGTTGATATTATTTAAATTTAGTGGATGTTTGCACTGACTGCGGTGGTGGTGCTGCGGTAGCGTTGTCGCCTCACAGTTAGACGTTGTCCTGTTTGATTCTCAGATAGACCGTCTTCTGTGTGGAGACATGTGTGAATGGGTGTACCTTCGTTGAAGGTTGTGTGTCAGGGCCGGCAACTCGGCACGTAAAAATCTACTGCCAATCATTAGCGGACTGGAGTTCCGCTGTGGCGACCCCTAACCGGGAAAAGCTGAAAGACACAACAACTGAATGTTTGCACTAGGCAAATAATGAGTAGATTGTCTGGTCCTGTAGATCTTAGTCTCTGCTACATGCTTGAAGAAATGGCTTCAGTGTTTGCTGATGATGCTGCACTACCCAGAGAGGTTGTTGTAAATGTATTTATTTTTAACCATGCAGGCAACATCTTAGAATGATTTTTCACCGAGGTGAAAGTTAAGTGGATCTTAATAGATATACAGAAGTAAATTTGAGTAGAAATACGGAAGTACAGAGTCTAAGTGTTGTATCACATGTGAAGGCTGCCAGCCTAGTTAGATAGAACTTTGTAAATAATTCTATGTCCTTGTAAATATTAATATGATCCACACGCTTGTTTTTACAAATGTAAGAAAAACTAAATATAAGAAATCTGTGATATATGCTGAACTTCAGAAATGTAACCACAGTGCACTCTGCTGGAAGAAAGCTGATGAGCCCTGAATTTTATAACTGTCTTTGATCTCAAGCTCGGATACAGGATGTCTGGGCTAAGGGATTCTTTCTATTGTTCTGGGACATATATATTACTAGGTTTCACATTTAAAAGTGTGTTTTATTGCTATGGCTTCCTGGCCAGGTGCAGCTTACAAAGAAATGTAAATTTTGAGTTTCTGTTAGCCTGGGGATTGAAGGAGAAGTGATAAAAATGATGTAATGTGAAATGACTCAGCAGTACTGTGTATTACCAACTTAAGACTTTCTCAGAGAGAAAGATTGAGCATTTTGTATCTTGATCTAGATCTGACAACTCACCAGACACTTGCTTTGCTCTGTAAGTAAAGTTATTTAGAACTTAGTATTTCTCTTATAGATAGATAGAATATAGCCAGACTAATCTGTTTTCTATATTTTATGTCAGACTATCCTACAGTTTTGTTTTATAGCATTTTCCTGTGATTTCTGAACTCTCTAATGTCACTGTGTTGAATGAATAAGTATTGTCTTGTGTTTTATTTATTATTAAATATATTTAAACCTTTTAACTGTGGCTGTTTTGTGTAGAGATAATTTAAGCTCTTACAGTACTTTGCATGTATTTGGTGATACTGTACTAAGCCACTCTAGAATAGCCTTAGCCCTGGGTTACACTTACTATTTGGATAACAGTAATATTACACAGTGAAACTTGTCACCCTTTGGGAAGGGCAAGTGGCATAGTTACAGTTTTTGGATGTAAACCAACGATAATCCAAGGTTGGCCTACATGACATGCCGAGTTTTGCATAATAACATCAAGGGTTCCTGGTTATCTCTTCTCTTCATGGGACTATTCAATATCTTAAATATTATGCTTAACTGTTTTCCATTTCTTTCGTCCAACCAAGCCAAGCTACAAGCCACAATTATGTGTAGGTGTGTGTTTGTGTGGGGACTAAATTTACGAACCGTGACGAGGTTGATAACTAGGTGACTGGTGGAATTAGAGAATAGTGTGTTTTAGATAGATTGCAAAGACTTCCAAGGTCAGCATCCTGCAAGGTCAACATGGCAATAAACAGTGGCCGTTAAAACAAATCTAAGCACATGAAGTAAACTTTCATAACTATTGACATTTTATAACAAAACATCATCGACTTTGTCGCTTGGACTTATATTGATGGTAAATTTAATATATATTGATGGTGGATGGTTCTAGTTTGTACCCTCATCACCAGTGCCTGAATATTTGTTGCTGATGATATTAACAGCAACTACGAAACATAACCCTGAAGCTATTTTTTTCAGATGGTCCTGAATCTAAAAGATCTATGGGGTTCAGGTTTGGAAAATCTACATTTGTACCACAGATAAATAATGTCTCTATGTTATTAGATTGTGTCGTGAAGATTGTTACATTTGCCAAGGAGGGTGAGAGGTTGTCATGATAATCTCAACTAACATGAGCATTGGCTTGCTTACACAACTGCAACACTTATAATACAAGCAACATAATCACAGACAAGTCATCAGTGTGTTGTTGTGGTTCATTCTGGGTATTGCTGGAATGGAGGCACAGTTATCACTTAAGGCGGTTTTATATTTATAGTTTATGGATCCTCCCAATTTTAAAAGATGGTAGTGGATCCCATGATATTTTTTGTTTTGAGGAGGATATATGCTGAATACTTTACACAAACACAAGAATTAACACAACAATTTTTGGACAGAGAGGGTATAATCCCCACCCATCTAACCAATACCACCAAACATATTCAAGAAGAGAGGGAGAACTTACTTAAATAAATAAACCACAGGATGTCACGGGCTTTTTTCAAGCCAGGACTAAAAATAATATGAGTATGATGATGGATAGTTAGATCATTAATTCTAATACTGGTATTGGCACTAGATGGTATGGTACACATGTTTAAATACTGATATGTCATAAATATTTATGTTATTGTCTTCTAACCATATTCCATGTACATCCATAACTTTTTATTCCAGTATTGCTTTTGAGCCCTGTAAATAATATATATATAAGAAATTTTGGCTATTATATATATTGTTTTTTTCATAAATTTACATTCATAAAGAAGTAAGTTTAAGTTTCAGATCTCCTCATGTGTTGTAAATATAAAATAAATAAAGTATATCTGTTATAAACAAGTTTCATTAGGTTCATACCACTTTTAACGTAAAGGTATATAGAGGGACCAGATGTTAAGGTGCTTTGTGTTTAACAACTGTTTGTGTTATTTGAAGAAGTCACGTAGAAAAAAAGCTCAGCAAAACTACGGTTTGTGCATTTTTTATCAGAAGGATTTTTTGTAACTTTAAATAAACCCCTTTTGTCTTTCTTGCTTATATGGTTTACCTGGAGCCACTGTGTTCCGTCCGTGCCTGCCTTGCTTTTACCCTTTGGGAAGGGCCTTATAGTAGCTGATAAGTAGGGGTTCTGGTGGCAGTAGATTAGCCCTGGGTTACACTTACTATTTGGATAACAGTAATATTACACAGTGAAATTGGTCACCCTTTGGGAAGGGCCTTATAGTAGCTGATAAGTAGGGGTTCTGGTGGCAGTGGATTACTACCTTATAGCCTGGTGAGAAAGGGACATAGCTAGTGAACCTGTGCCAGCCATCCCCAAGAGTGTCTGTGTGTTTGTATACAAATCAAATCTCAAAGTGTGTGTGTGTGTGTGTGTGTGTGTGTGTGTGTGTGTGTGTGTGTGTGTGTGTGTGTGTGTGTCAGCTACTTGGGCAAGGACACGAATCACTGGTTGGACAGAGAGAGTGCTGAGAGGACTTGGCTTGGAACCCTGGCTAAGGACTCCACTCTACAGCTGTTCCACTGGGGAGTCTTATTGGGGATCTGATCTGGACAGAAAGGGAGAAACCAGCCCCAGACTGACTGTGATCTCTGTGCGCTCTTAAGGGAAATTGTACTTTACTCTGTGTGTACTTGTTATCCTCCCAATGTGGACACACCTTACTGTTGCTAGTGGTGAAAATTGAGGCTCCTTCATTACTGGGCCAGTGCATGGGCATCACATGACATTTAATACGTCTTTATTATTATATGTCAGTGTTTTTCTGATGTTTCCAATACTTTAAACTGCTTCTTGGCTTATTGTGCAGCTTAATTTGTGATTTGAGAATTCCTGTTGTTCAGTTGGTTAAGCAAGTACCTGGGCATAGACACAGAAATGTGTTTCATCTGCTTTGCAGATCCTTTGTTTTGTGTGGGGTATGTAGCTTGCTTTCTTCCAGTGAATTACAACTGTCCTTTGAATGAGACATTAAACTAAGGTCTCATAAGTCTGAATTGGAGATAGTTCTGATGGATATAGAAGATCCAGTGGCAGTTACCCTTGGTGTTTTGGCTTAGCAAATTATCCATACTCAGTTGCTTTGGTGCATACCTCTCAAGTGTCCAAATTTTTGCCTCATATTTTACCCAATGTTGTAATATATTTTTTTACTGTTATATCTATATAAATTGTGTGATTCATCTAATGTTAGACTGACTGATCTGCCGAGTACTTGATGAATTTTGATGAAGTCAGTGAGGACATCACTATGAATATTCATTAAATATTCATACACATCATTAGTTGTTGGGTGGGACTTGGGCAAGGCTGGCTAATGCACATCTGGGGAGGGGGGAAGCAAGGATTCAATTATGCCATTAAGACACTATACCTGATTTCTTAATTAATAGTGCTAAAATGCTCTTCCAGTCACACACCTTAAACTGGACTGATTTTTGATACGATGTAATGGATGAATAGTGTCAGTTAAGCTCTAGGGCTTACAGCAGTGACATCTGTTGACAGAATGTACCTTTTGTGAGATAAAGTTTTCTCCTTTTAATAGCTTGTATCCTGCAAGTTGTCACAATTCATTCTGGAGACTACAATTATGCATAAAATGTTGACAACAAAATACTTTGTTTTTATTGCTATTAGTGAGGATGTATTGAAAGCCTTTTGCTCCAGAATTTAGTGTACAGAATAATCTTGTAACTCTGTTACAAATATTATACTATCTGTGGTACATGTCATGGTAGAAAATAGACTAATGACGTCCTACCTTGTCAACAAAATAAATAACCAAATAAATGTACTGTACTTACTGTTAGACAACTCACAGAAATAGCTGTCAAGATGCAGCCTTGGTGAAACTAAAAATCAGCTAAAAAATCCTTGCCAGTGGCTAAAATATTGAAATGGCTTTCCCTTTGTTCCACTGTACAGTGACCTTGCAGTTGACTGCATTAAGAAGGGGAGGCTATGGGTGGCCTGGGTCTTTTTCAAAGCTTCAGTATCAGGCTTAACAAAGAACTGGCTGCCAATCACTCCTTAACATTGTTGTTACTGACAACAGCAGGAGGTATTACAAAATTATAGTTTGATAGTGTTTTTGCAGGTAAAGATATGCCCCCATTCATCTCTACGTGAGAGTTCAGCCCTTACAACCCTGATTTCTAAATATACTGCCAATAAAGTTGTATAAATTCAGAGACAAGAAAAGCAATGTAATGCCCCTTTCTCCAATTTAGTACAACCTTTGAGGTAGTATATTTAGAGATCAGAGGTGTCAAAGTAGAGCCTCCATCAGCCCCCAAACTGTGGGTCACATGGGGCACACAGCCCCTTTGTAAAAACATAAAAACTATACTTATAGACTATTCATTTTACTGTCATTGTCTACCATTCAATGGTGTTATTGTCCATGATAGACTGTGAATGGCAAAATGAACTTTGTTGAGTCATAATATATTTTTTGGCTTTTTTCTCCACAGAAGAGCGATTCTGGCAGTTCCATGTAAGAGGGCTGCTGAGAACTTTTTCTTTCCCAGAAAAAAATAATAATTCTAGCTGTTTTTTTCCACTGTCCATGTTTTTGGTCTATTCCTACTTTTGTCCTGGTAGCTTTCATCCAAGCCACCCAGATCCATCAGGGCCTACAGTACAGATGGCCTTCTAAGGAGTTAGATATGAGAGAACAAGCATTTGTTAAATAAATTATTCAATACACATTCTAAACAAACTATTTTTAGAATTTTGTCAACAAAACTGGTAATATATGTAAAATGTAACACAAAACAAAAGTATAGGTTAGGAAACAATGAACTTTAAAACTCACCTTCCTTTACAACTCTTACAATGGTCATATTGTAGTAATCATAGCTTTGTATTCTCTGGTGATTGTTTACTTCTGCTATGTAAACTACAAGGAAGAAGGAACACAAAGTCAAACAAAAATCTTTGCAATAACCACATACAAGTGTTCACAATCTGTCATGGTGCACCCCATTGGTGGAAGTGGTGTGAGGGTGTGGTTAGTATGGAAGGCAGGGTGGGCATGAGCAGCAATGGGAGGAGCTCGATGTAAAGAGCAGTGAGTACCCCTGATGAGGTGTTAGGAGGAAAAAGCAAGTTTAACTTTGTATTTATCACACTGTTCTAATTTGGCTTTTCTATTACTTGTTGAGTACAAACTGGCACAGAACTAACTTCACAAGCACAACAGCTTGACACTGAACTAACCAGTCACTGTTTTCCATATGAAGTCTCTGCCACTGCGGTTTCTAAATCGGCACCTGCAGTGATTAATTTATTTTGGTAGATTACTCCCTTCACGTTTATGCAATAAGAGACATAAAGTAGGTAGACTGGACACTCGAAAATGGCCATAGGTGTGAGTGTGCCAATGTGTTTTTGGTATGGAAGATCCTTGGCTCTAGATGATTGTCACTGTTGAAGTGACATCCTGACACCATATGCGAAAAGAAAAACTGGAAAAAAGGGGCTGTGGATGGATGAAGTTCTTGCCAAGTCATAACTCAATGAGTCATAGTGGAAGCAATTAATTGTCTAAGCAGTGAACAGTAAATTACACAACTTAACAAAGTTGAATACTGAATGATATAAGCAAAAAAAGAATAATACTAAAACAAATTAAATTAGCAATGGGCACATTCTTGACTGAATGAGGGAGGGACTAAAACACACAGCCTAATTATTAAAAAATAAAAAAAAACATTTTTGGAAAAAAACCACAGCTTACACAGATAACAGAAACAATGTAACAATATTTTGCTTCACATCCTTATACAGCTTGCTACAAAGTAAGTTGCTATATTAGAAGCAGAAAGAAAAGTATGTATTAAAAAGTCCATCAATACAATGGAATGCTGATGTTTCATTCCTAAACCACAAATGTCCAATTTTCAAATGTAGTAAACACAGAATTGTGCATGTTGTGTAAGTAAACTTACCATAACAGAAGCTGTTCTAAAAGATCACTGTTACAGTCTCCTAAACTAACTGTTTGGGTCCCACCCCTGTCAATTAACCAGCTTTTCAAAGCTTAAGGGTACCTCCCATGTACTCTAGCTGTCAGAAGCTTAAGGAAGTTCAAAATAAAGATGTATTCAATAAAATTCTTATAACATTTTTGTGTTTTCTAGTCACTCAGAAAAATTAAATTAAGTGCCTATGTAATCTACACTTTGTGGTAACCTGTATGAATCCTTGTCAATATTTAAAGCTGCAAGAATATCAGTAGGAAAACTAAAATTAGGAGGAAGAAGGTGTGCATTAAGCCTGTGCTGTCTGTTCACTCAGAACAGGGTACACTTCGTGTACACTTAGTGTAGGCTTTATTGAATCTGGCCCAGAGTGTGAAAACAGAGCTTTCTTGCCCCAAGAAGGGAGCAATAGCCCTGCAAGGGAAAAATGCTAGGAAATGTAACACAAAAATAACTATATACACAAAGGCAAACATATCCACAACATGTCAACACAGAAAAACACCAAAAGAAGGAGGGCTGAAGAGAGGATATGACTACTGGAACAGCAATCTATTAGAACATCTGCTATTAGGGTAAGTGCACTTACAAAACTGTATTATGTTCAACATTAGATCACTGCAGCAATAGTCATCTATTTAAGTAGATTACAATATCTTAGAAACCAAAAGGGGACAGGACTCCCTGCAGAATGGTCCTAGCAAAGCTTATTCAGTACCTGGAAAAGGAATCCAGTTTGTAATGCTTTATAAAGTATATACAGAGGAACAACTTGCTGTCTCCAAAATGCTTCACTTTCTAGCAAGACACTAAAGAAACCAAAACCCTATTGGAATGGGCCCCTAACCCTGCCTGGAAGTGAGTGCTGATTAGTCCTATTGCTCTCGTGCTGTCTTCCCGCTCTTTGCATTGGTAAAGCAATGAGTGAGCGTGGGAGAAAGGCAGTGGAGTCTTCTTCTGAGGCGACGTGTAGGTGAATTTTATTACTGCTTTGAAAACTAATCCACAGACCACAGTGATAGCAGATAGTTCAGGTAAGTGTAAAAAAAAATGGGTGGTTCTGACTTTTTTTTTTTTTTTTTTCAGCAGGGACAACCAGATATACATACTGCATTTTTTTCCAGGCAGGGCCAACCAGAAAATATATATTGCATTCTTTTTCCTGGCAGGGTCAACCAGATATTTTGTGTAATTTTTTTCCTGGCAGGGTCGAGCAGATAATTTATGTAGGTACTTGCGTATTATCACAACCAGATTCTGAACAGGACAAACGACTTATTTCCCAAGACATACTCCTGTTGCTGTGAGATATGTGGTAAAAGTTTCTTGGGATGAGAATATAACACTCCTTAATACATGTAATTTTAATAACATATACACGCAACCAGGAGGGCAAACTGTCATAATTCTGTGCATAATTACAAACTTGTAACAATTACAGCAGCACAGTTGTGACAGACACCATGATGGGATACACACTCCTTTTCAAAGTAGGAATACTATATTTCATGTCATTATAGTAGGAGGAGCCATGTGTAAGCGGAATTGATGTAGCCCTCCTCCTTTCCATCCCCGTGAAAACACATTTGTAAAGGCAGTGTCATAACCTTGCTGTCATGCATGCAAGGAGCAAAAGTTGAACTCCTGTTTGCTCATCTACCCACAGTACTACGAACTTAATGGACACCTATTTCCAATTTCCTACATTAGGACCGTGTTTGCAAAGCAAGTTCTTCTCCCTGCCAGGTCAGATGATCAGCTTTCATTCACGCACTGTGGTATGCTTATTAAGTAGTTAAGGTGGTGGATTACTTCATCATAACTTAAGAATTTCTCATCAGTAGTTGGAGTGCTTACCGGTTTAAGCAGTCTGTCAGAAATCATGTAATGCTTACACACCTAAATGTTTAAATGGGTACTCATGTAGTGTGACTCAGAAATACAAATTAATAAAAGCTGATTTTCCATCGTGTTAAATATACACAAAGCCACAGAGGTCTGCAAAACCTTTTAAAAACATTTCATTCACTTTAATTTCATTTAAAATGCATCAGTATTGCAGCTTTTGCTCCTGGTTGTGATAATATGTAAGTACCTTTATGTATTTAATTATTTATTATTTTTAGCAGGATTGACCAGATACTGCCTAAAATGAAACGGTGGACTGGTTACATATTTGTTCTTTGTTTCTAACATCTTGGGCCTGGAGTATGGCAGGGTCAACCAGATCATCGTAGAAGATAAAATCTGCAGTGGGCTGTCTATTTTGGGGGCAGTTTGTGATTTTCTAACAGTCTTGGCATGGTCAACCAGATACAAATAGTAAGTAAGTTTAGGTAGTGTGTGTGTTTTGAGGGCTGTTGATGACTTTCTTTTTTTTTTAATAAACTATCCTGGCAGGGTTTCGCCTCACAGTTAGACGTTGCCCATTCGATTCTCAGAGCGTCTTCTGTGTGCCGACATGCGTGAATTGGGCGTTCCTTCATTGAATGTTGTGCATTAGGCCTGGCAAGCCAGCACGTAAAAATCTACTGCCAATCATTAGCGGACCGGAGTTCCGCTGTGGCAACCCCTAACCGGGAAAAGCCAAAAGACACAATCAAAAATCCTGGCAGGGTTGACCAGATACTGGAGATGCAGTTTTTTTTGGGGACTGCTGTGGGTTTTTTTTTTAGTACTGTAATACACTGTCTGGCATGGTCAACCAGATACTAGTGGTCTGTGTGTTTTGGGAACTGTTGATGACTTTCTCTACTATTATTATTATTGTTGTTATTCATTTTTATATATATATATATATATATATATATATATATATATATATATATATACATATATATATATATATATATATATATATATATATATATATATATATATATATATTTTTTTTTATGTCAAAGAGATACTAAGTCTGAAGTCTGTTCTAGGGAGCCATGTAAGGATGACGTATTTTTCCAACCTAATTTTCTGTAGGGGTAGTCAAGATAAATAGGACTGTTTATCAATGTGTTGTTGTTGAAACAAGCTGTACTTTTGCATGAGTACAGTGTGCATTGGTGAACTGAAGTAAAGTCACATGCAAGTTCTTGGCTATGTGATGTGAAAGAAATACAATAATGTAACCGTGGCCTTTTATTTTTAATTGCGTCCAGTTTTGTGCTTCTTTGTAGTGAGCCTGTGTGAAAAGAAGTGTTTAGGTCGGTTGTTTAGATCTCTTTCTTAGTCATGTATTTTCAGTCTTGTAGATGCTTGTATTTCTTCTTGCCTGATTTTTTTTTTTTTTCTGTACTTAAATACAACCTCACTCAACCTAGAAGTGCTGACATTTTTAATGAATTTGCAAGTTTTGAACAGAATACCTTTCAGCTGTTAAATAATAATGGCAGTTATAGACCTGTTTTACTTCAGAAAATGTATATTAATTCACATTCTCTTATTATGTCAATGTCTTGAGTTGAGTAGTACTAATATTTTAAAAGTGTCCCTGATTGTTCCTGATTATTTCTAGACTTGTTCCTGATTTTTTTTGAAAAGTATGATAAGCAAACACAGTTCTCACCTTCTGAAAATTAAACCATAGTACTTTGAAACTGGAGCAGAAGGCACAAAAGAGGAGCAGTTTCTTATTTTTTTAATAGAAGCTCATTAGATACTAGACCTCATATAATTAGTGATAAACTATCTTTGTATTAGTGTATTTCAGTTATTTAATAATGTATACACACTTGAACATGTCTTTATGACAAAAAAAGAGTCAATACATCTAGGAGGAGCAAGGCAAACTCTTCAGGTCAAAAATCATTGTGCTGTGCTTAAATCAAAGCAGTTATAGGCAAAACATTCATTTGACTAATCAATATCTGAATCAAGGTGAAGCGGATGACAACTGGTGGTATAGTATTTATAGGCTAGTGATAATATACAGTACAGAGTAGATTATCCGAACATCGATTATCTGAAATGTCACTTATCTGAACACAGCCTTCCAAAGTTTTAAAATCATAAAGTCTGAATAAGTAAACATTATATGTATTCACGTGTGTGTGTTTTTTTGAGCTTGTAGCCCACTCTTGTGTGAAAAATATTCTTTATTATCCACTGGAATCGCTAAATAGTTGAAAAGTGCATTCCCTGTGTTTCAATTAAAAAAAAGTAACTTATTTGCAAAACAAGGGGTGCACTAATAAGTTTTGCCTATGGCCAATATAACCTAGCATCGGCACTGTGTGATGGACTAATCACTTCAGAGTACAAGGACTGCCTTTCAGACCCACAGATGGCAACCTTTCAGTTTATAGGGTCCAGAAGGAAGAGAAGACGAAAGCACAAGCTTGTGAACTCTTGCTACTTCAAACCAAAAACCATATATGAACAAACATGCGCCACAAAAAAGGCCACTGAACAGCAATAACAACACCAAACTATGTACATTTAAAAGGGAGATGGTGGGTGGGTGCTCCCAGTAAGGCAGTGTTTTCTATGAACATCAGTTGTTACAGGTAAGTAAGACTTGAGCAACTGCACTTTGTTCAACAAACACACACTGCTTTACTAGAATATAGGTAGATTCCCAACACTTACCCAACCTGGAAGGAGGAAGGATAAGGGTCCAGGAGCCCCTGGAGAATGGTCCTAGCAAAGCCTAATATGGATTTAGAAAAGGCAACTACCTTGTAGTGCTTGTAAAGGTATGGACTGAGGACAAAGTTGCTACCTCTAGAATACTTCTAGAGTCCACTCCTTTCCAATAAGCCATTGAAGAGGAAAAGGCCTTGATGGAGTGTGCCTTTACCTTGCCTGGATTAGCCTTGCCTTGGTGAGTGTAACAAAAAACAATACCAAAGGACAACCAACATGCAATGATTTGCTTAGAGACAGGCTGACCCTTCTTTGCCCCTTTGTAAGAATAAAAAGCCTTTCAGCCTTCCCAAAGGATTTCATTCTGTCAAAGTAGTACCTGAGCTGCTGATGCACATCCATGTTATGAAGTATCCTCTCTCCCGTATTCGTAGATTGTGGAAAGAACACAGGCAGGTTAGTAAACTGATTGACTGTGAATTCTGAGACCACTTTTGGCATGAAAGAGGGGTTAGTATGTAGTGCAATACAATCCCTGTGGAAAATCAGGTAAGTTGCCCCACCATTACAGCTTGCAGCTCAAAGACTCACCTGCAGATGTCACAGCAATAAGCAAAACACTTTTCCATGTCATGGATTTCAGACCAGACTGAGCAGCAGGATCAAAAGGTTGTAAGGTAAATCTGCCCAGAATGTAGTTGGGATCCCAAGAACTTGGCAGGGGGGTCTCATATGCATACTCTTTTCATGAACTGTTTTTCCAAAGGAGAAGAAGAAATAGGGGGATCAAAGTATAACGACTTCTCATTTTCTCTTTGTCGTGATTTAAAATTGTATAGCTCATCAGATAAGGAATTAAAAGCACAGCTACAGGTTGTCAAAACTTTTTCAGATGATATTGGAATGTCATTTGGTCTTGATAAATGTGCAAAGGCAACCTTTAAAAAAGGAAAACTGCAGCACCAGGAAATCATCAATTTGGGGCAAGAATGTGATATAAAAGAACTTGAGCAAGAGGGGGTGTATAAATACTTGGGAATTGATGAAGGATCAGCAATAAAACATGAACAAATGCGAATAAAGCTTAGCAAGGAGTACTTTAAAAGACTTAAATTAATCCTGAAAACAGCACTGACACCTAGCACAAGATCCAAGCTATAAATCAATTTGCTCTTCCTGTCCTAACTTATAGTTTTGGAGTGATTGACTGGCCCCAAAAAGTCTTGGATAGATTGGATATTAAAACCAGAAGGATGCTTCATGCTCACCAAATGATTTATAAAAATCAGTGTATACCAAGATTATATACTCCCCCTTCTGAAGGAGGGATGGGCCTCCTTAAAATTGATTAGATGTATAGATCTGCAATTGTGGGAAACACACATATCTACTGACCTCACAAGATCCAAATGTGGTGAAAGTTTTGAAACATGAGGAGAATAAATCTAAGATGACATCTCTGCTTAATTTAGCAGAAGCATATCGACGTCAAGCAGGAATGGAAATCAAACCAGAAGTGGATAAAAATAGGCAGCAACTGAATATGTTAAAAAACAAAAGAAAGAATATAAGGTGAAGGATCAGATGAGAAGGCAAGAAATGTGGAAAAAACATAACTATAGTTGCAAGTATAGAAAACTTCTGGAAGAGCCTCATGTTGATCAAGAACAAATGCAGGAATGGTTAAGGAGAGGTGAATTTACATCAAGAAATAAAAGGTTACTATTGGCAGCCCAAGATAGTGGGTTACGTACACGTTGGTTTACTAAGTCCATTGAACATGTGGGAGAAACAGATATATGTAGGTTTTGTGGAACCAAATTGGAAACTGTCACACACCTTATTGCTGGTTGCAACTCTCTTATGGCAGAGGGACTGTATACTGAAAGGCATAATAATGGGGCGAGATTGTTACACTGGAGATTGTGCAAACACTATGGTATCGAAGTGGCTGAAAAGCACTGGAAATATGAGCCACAGAGAATCATAGAAAATGATGAAGTTTACATCACATGGGATCACCTAATGCCAACAGTCCAAAAGATAGATGCTGGAAAACCAGATATAGTGGTCCAAGAAAAGAAGACAAAAGTAGCATTGATCACTGAAATTGTCACACCTAGTGACTACAGTGTCTTGCGTATAGAGAGACACAAAGTCATAAAATACCTCGATCTGCAGGCAGAAACGACAGCCACATGGAAGAAAGATACCCAGACAGTTCCAATAGTAGTAGGAGCAACTGGTCTTATAAAAAAGAATTTACAATCATATTTAGATATGTTACCGATTCATGTAACACCATACAAATTGCAGGAGTCATTACTGGGCACATTGCGGGTGCAGCAAAGAGCACTTTTGGCTAACATCAAAGAGTGAAGCAATACTAATTTCATGAACTTTAATCATACTTTGACTTAGGAATGGAGTTCATTCCCGTTATGGTATTAGAAACCCAAAAGACTTGGAGAAATTAAAAGAGCAAACCATCCTGAAGTAGCTCATACAATATTTCAAGACCAGAGAGATGTGAACCTTAAGGGACCCTCTGTTCCCATTTATGCATCATTTAGAAAATCCCATCCTTTTGTAAACAGAAGATTTTCTATTAGCAGGTTTTCTTGCCTACTCTAACACTTGTTGCACATACTCATGAAAAAAGTGAATAAACAGAGTCAGTAGGCTCATAGGAGTGTATTAGGCATACTTATCAACTCTCCAGATTTTCACAAAATGTCCAGGATTTTTGCCTTATATTTTTCGTCTGTTCATCGTAACTTTTGAGGTTTTCTAGCAAATTGCTGAGAACTGATGCCACTAAATAATGACATACATTTGAGTTTCAGACTTCATCTCCTTCAGAAAATGCATGGTAGCACAAATCCTGTTATTCTAGTAACTTTCTAAGTTAATAAGAGCAATATTTAAAGTCTGTCTCTATTTTTGAGCCTTTGTCCCCCAATTATTTTAGGCTTTGTCCAGATTTCTTGAGCCAAGAGTTTGAAAGAGGTTAACAATCACAAGGGCCTTTTAAGCCTAGCCATGCATCTCAAATCTCTGACAAGTTCTTATGCCTTTGATAAGTGTAAGCAGGGGCTTGTGAGATGAACAACTTACTACTGTGTTCATTAGGGACATAGGTGTCAAACTAGGGATAAAAATTTTCTGTTCCCCATCCAATTGTCCAAGTTACAATTAAATTGGGTTAGGGAGGAACTCTGCTTCACATGGATGGGGAGTCTGTTCCATAGGCATGGTAGTCTCTGGGATACATACCTATCTCTCCAGCAGGACCTATTTATATCACAGGCAAGATTTATGTCTTTAGAACAGATAATTATGGTGCTCTTTGCTTTATAGATATGCAGGAGGTCCATCAGGATGGGGTCTGACAATGTTTTGCATGCCAGACATAGTTCTCCCCTTAACAGCTTGTAGGAGACAGACTACAGGGATAGAGCTTTGATGGAGTCTGCATAGAACATGTCACTTATGCCCTGTATTATTTTAGTAAGGAACCTCTGTAGTCATTCTAAGTGTTGGATGTGCCTGGTTAGGTACATACCAAAGGGGGCATTAAACACAGTGATAGGTTCATAGGTAGATACTAGGCTATCAGCCCTGGGGCCTATATAAGCCGTGCCAAAAAGGTTCCCTGGCTTTTGCAACCCAAGAAAATTATTTTCCTGTGCCCCTGTCAAGCAGTGCCACAGAAGTGGTCCCTAGGGTGAATTTTCTATTTCCCATCCAGTCATCAAGATTTTTCTTAAAGAGGGCCAATGAGGAGCTTTGCTTGACATGAATGGGTAGTTTGTTCCAGAGTATAGGAAGTCTTTGGGACAGGAATCTATCCCTCCAGCATGTTCTGTTTATTGTGGTGACAAGGTATAGGTCCCTGGAGCATGTGGTACAGAGAGATTGGGATTTCTTTAAGTGTAGCATGTCCATCAGCTCTGGGTTTGACATAGCTTTGTATGTTAGGCAGAGATCGCCTCTGAGTAGGTGATATGCGATGAAGTAGAGCTGGAGTTTTTTGAGATGGTCTGCGTATGGCATCTGTTTGAGGCCGGTTCATAGATTAGTACTAGGCTAACTGCCCTTGTGAGCCATTTTTAAGCCTAGCCAAATATCCCTTGTGAGACTATAACCCTGCACCTTGTGTTTGTAAGGCAAACACCTTAACCATTAGGCCACCCTCCCCGGTAATCCTCTTAGTGAGGTATTTCTGTAGCCCTTCCAATTGTTGTAGGTGTCTTATGAGATAGGTTATCAAAGGAGAGACTACTGTCCATCTGTGTCCCGAGGTCTGATGAATGCTGAATACAGTGGAACAATGCCCTCCTTGGACCTAGATGCTATGCCATTGTCTATTTTTTTTTTATTTTTATTTTATTTTTATTTATTTTTACTATAAGTTGCAGAAAATAGAATGATTTCCTCACAATTGTAGACAGGTGATAGACAAAGGCTAGATTAGTGTCTCTGACTACTGGGTCAGCTCGTAGGGGTGTGTTGTCAATATGATAGTTGTGATGCCTGTGCCCTGGCTCAGCAATCAAGGAGCCTCAATCCTCACCACTAACACCAGAGAGGGTGTCTCATATGAGAGGAAAGGATAACAAATACACACAGTAAAGTGCAATTTCCCTTAAGAGCACACAAGGTACTTTAAATTTAACGCAAAGGATTCTTTCACAAGAGCAGCTATTAGTACTAAGCAAAGGCTTGAAATTTATTCCCTTTGCTATGGATAATGTTGTAAGTGCCATTATAGACTTAAAACTGTTTGCTAGAAGCTTGATGTTAAAATTTATATTTAAAAATTCAGTTCAAAATAGTGCTGTATGTAGAAAATCAAGTTTATTTATTCCTCAGTTGTCTCCGGTTATTCTGGCATTTATAAATATTGTTGAACTTGAATTAAGAACTATGTTTTCTAAATGTGACACAACAAAAAGGAACTATAATCTTTCTTTTAAAGAATATCAAGCCCTTAAATATTTAAAGAATGAGAAAGACATAACAAGCAGATAAGGGTGGGGCAATAGTCTTAATGGACAGAACTTATTATATGAATGAATTTACTGCATTCTTATCTGATACTGATACTTTTAAAAAGATTACTTTTTCTGATGTGAAAAACTGTATTACACAGGTGAACATGGCTATTTATGACATGCAGTTAAACAATGATATTTCAATAGATGTGTTTAATTATTTCTCCACCCCATGCCCTAAAATTCCATAAATATATGGAATTCCAAAGATACACAAATCTTTAGAGCAACCACCATTGAGACCTATAGTCTCAGGTAAGGTGGATAACTGAAACTATATCTAAATATTTACAGAATGTACTATCTGAGTTATTACCTAAATGTGGTAGCATAATAAAAGACAGCTCACACTTCTTGAAGAATCTTAGTATATGGTATAAAATGCGCCTTATGACTATATTTTTGTAACATTGGATGTGGAATCGTTATTTACGGTTATTCCCATAGATTATGGCATAGAGGCAATTAGAAGGTTCTTACTGTCTAACACGACTAAGCAATCTCGTGAAGTGGAAAATATATGCTTTCTTCTTCATTTGGTACTAACTAATAATATTTTTATTTTTGATGGTACTCCATATAAACAATTAACTGGAGTAGCCATGGGTACTTCTGTGGCAAATACTTTTGCTCTTGAATCTAGTACTTTTCCATTGGGAGAAGGAATTTATTTTAAGTAATAAAATGCACTGAATGTACATGTAAAAGTTATGCAAGATTCAGAGATGATTGTTTCTTCAGTATGGGATGGCACGATAGAAGAACTTCATTCTTTCACGACATACATTAATAACACTACAAATTTTTAAATTTAAAATGTGCTTCTCACCAGATGAAATGATATTTTTGGATGTAAAGTTATATAAAAGAACAACATGATACAAACCATGGTACATAAGAAAGACGTGCATACAATAAGATATTTGGATAGTACTAGTATGCATCCTTCACATGTATTTAAAAGTATAATGAAATCACAGTTTATAAGAATAAGTAGATTAACAACAGATGAACAAATATACATTAATGAAACAGCAAATATGAAAACAGAGTTTTGGAGAAGTGGATATGCTGAAAGTATTATTGATAAAACTATTAAAATAACAACAGAGGGCAGAAAACTGATTATAAACCCATTTTCATAGATGACGAGATAGATGTTAATTATAGTTTACCGATTGTTAATAAAAAGAAAGAAAATACTCTGAGATACATTACCACATACTCTGGCCACTCTAACCAAATATGTGAAATAATCAAGAAAAATTGGCCAATTTTAATGGCAATGCCTGAATTCAGCTCAATAGTGGGCCCCAAACCCAGCTTTTCCTATAGGAATAGTCAAAGCTTAAAGAATATGTTGTGCTATAAAGATTTTGTGGAACAACATAATACCATACATAGTAAGATAGGGACTTATAAATGTTACAATTGTAGCTGTTGCAATGACATTTTAAATACAGATAGTACCTTTAAACATCCTGTCACACATAAAAAATTTCAATTTTACTGTAGTGCTAATTGTAATACTATGAAATTAGTCTACCTCGCCACCTGCATGCAATGCCAGGCTTTTTATGTAGGAAAGACTATTCGTAGGCTCAAAGACCGTATAATCGAACATAAATCAGAGATAAATAGACAAATACAGACAAATGCTTTATTTAAGCATATATATGAATTCAGCAACCACACTTTTAAGTTTAGATGTATAGATGTAGTGCAAGTGGGTGTGAGGGGGGGTGATATTAACAACTTTTTAGATATGAGAGAGCTAGAATGGATAATAAGATTACAAGCTGACACTTTACCTGGTTTGAATGGTACTTCTACTATTAAACCAGTATTAGTGAAGCGCCAAATGAGTAATTTATAATACATAATTAATTTTGTAGTATAACAACCTTAAGTATATTACCATGATGGTTTTTAGAATAAAGGGACTCACATATTTCCCTACAGAATTTGATGTATTTGTTTCCTTCTTCCTTTTAGTATGTTTTATTGGCTGGTTTGATCATGTGATTTTAACTGTTTCCTCTATTTAAATGGATTGAAATGTATAATGTTATATGCTGATGAAGGGTTGAGAGCCCGAAAGCTTCATTAAAGCCTGTGTTTCTGTAACTATTGTGTTCCTGTTGAGATTTTGTTCTATCTACGTGTTCAGTTCGATTTCTTTAAGTGTAGCATGTCCATCAGCTCTGGGTTTGACATAGCTTTGTATGTTAGGCAGAGATCGCCTCTGAGTAGGTGATATGCGATGAAGTAGAGCTGGAGTTTTTTGAGATGGTCTGCGTATGGCATCTGTTTGAGGCCGGTTCATAGATTAGTACTAGGCTAACTGCCCTTGTGAGCCATTTTTAAGCCTAGCCAAATATCCCTTGTGAGACTATAACCCTGCACCTTGTGTTTGTAAGGCAAACACCTTAACCATTAGGCCACCCTCCCCGGTAATCCTCTTAGTGAGGTATTTCTGTAGCCCTTCCAATTGTTGTAGGTGTCTTATGAGATAGGTTATCAAAGGAGAGACTACTGTCCATCTGTGTTCCGAGGTCTGATGAATGCTGAATACAGTGGAACAATGCCCTCCTTGGACCTAGATGCTATACCATTGTCTATTTTTTTTTTATTTTTATTTTATTTTATTTTTATTTATTTTTACTATAAGTTGCAGAAAATAGAATGATTTCCTCACAATTGTAGACAGGTGATAAACAAAGGCTAGATTAGTGTCTCTGACTACTGGGTCAGCTCATAGGGGTGTGTTGTCAATATGATAGTTGTGATGCCTGTGCCCTGGCTCAGCAATCAAGGAGCCTCAATCCTCACCACTAACACCAGAGAGGGTGTCTCATATGAGAGGAAAGGATAACAAATACACACAGTAAAGTGCAATTTCCCTTAAGAGCACACAGTGATCACAGTCAGTCTGGGGCTGGTCGCTCCCTTGCTCCCCAGGTCCCCAATAAGACTCCCCACTAGCACAGCTATAGGGTCCAGATCTCAGACAGCTGGGCAAGCTAAAATCTCCAGCACCCTCTCTGTCCAGCCAGTGTTTCGTGTCTCTGCCCAAGTAGCTGACACATGCATACACACACACACACACACACACACACACACACACACACACACACACACACACACACACACACACTCTCAAACACCCTTTGAGAAGAGTTTATACAACCACACAGACACTCCTGGGGAAGGCTGGCACAGGTTTTCCAGCTGTTCCCCTTTCTCCCAGACTATACGGTAGTACCAGCTGCTACCACCCACTAATATTTATCAGCTACTCAAAGGCCCTTAAAAGGGTATCCAATTATTACTGTGCAATATTATTATCCAATTGGTAGTATATTCCAGGGCTACAGCTCTTGGAGTGACTTTGTACAATTTTACCAAAGGCATGCAAGTACTCTAAAAAGCTTAAATTATCTCTACAAAAACAGCCACAGTTGAAAGGGTTTAAAAATATTTAACAATAGTCAAAACACAAGACAATACTTTTTAATACACAGTGTTAGTCAAGAGTTCAGAGATCACGGAGAAATACTTAAATTAATTCAGTAGTACAGTTCTGACATCACAGAAAATACTTAGTCTAATCTTTCTAGTTTCTAGCTATTTCTAAGAGAAAACACAAATCTAAGATAAACTTAGATATAGAGCAAGACAGTACTGGTGAGTTGGATGGTCAAGACAAAAATGCTTAATGCTCTCTGATTCTCTCTGTTTTTAAAATCACATTCCTGGTTCACATTACATCATTCTTCACACTTCACTGGGTTACATTACATCATTGTTCACACTTCCCTGGGTTCCCAGGCTAACAGAAACTACATTTACATTTGTCTCCTCTGGGCAGAAACCAGAGCAATAAAAGACATTTATGCATGCAAATTCTGGCCATTAACTCTGGCCTTAAAACAATAGGCAGGATGCCTCACTCTAGACTTACTGGCTCTGAGTTTTAACATCAAAGGGTCACAACGTGCTTTACTTGGTCAGTAGAGTGCACTGTTGTTGCATTATTTTCCAGTCCCACATGTAACACTATTTTTACCATTTAAGACAACAAGCCTGTGGTTTACATTAATATTTACAGATGACAGAATTATCTCCACAATTCTAGCTGGCTAGGCTGGCAGCCTTCACCCATGTTCACCCAATCTTCACAATAGCTACCAGGGGTGGATGACATCCTGAAGGATAATATTATGCTTTTTGTGGCATTTAGTTTTAGTCCATGGCTCTGACACATGCTATTTGTCTGTCAACCCTTCCTGGAGAACATTAGTGTTAGTGA
Source organism: Protopterus annectens (assembly GCF_019279795.1). NCBI lineage: Eukaryota > Metazoa > Chordata > Ceratodontiformes > Protopteridae > Protopterus > Protopterus annectens. The sequence goes on from NC_056743.1 coordinate 1,809,862,191, forward strand.
GGGATTCTATGACTGCTTTTAATTTGCAATCATCTGCAAATTTAGTCAGCCAGAGGCCCTTGACAATGGCCTTGATTTCAGAGAAGTAAATGCCAAAAAGGAGTGATGCTAGGACTGTTCCTTGAGGGACTCCACTTATGACTGGCCTCTTTGTAGAGTTGGACTCCCCAATTTTAACTTCCTAGGTCCAGTCTGTATGCCAGCTGGCTATCCATTGGGTGACATAAGGGTTTATACCTAACATCTTGAGTTTGTCATCAATGCCTGAGTGGGGTATTAAGTCAAATTCCTTGGCCAGGTCAAAGTAGGCAGTGTGAACCATTTTGCTCTCATCCATTGCTTTGGTGACTTCTCAAAAAAGAAGTCTACCAGGTTGAATAGGGATGACCTGGCCTTGACCAAACCAGACTGGTTTGGGGCCAGTGTTTGGAGGTTTCCAATGTCATTATTAATCATTTCCATGTTACTTCTTTCCATGGCTTTGCATATGAGACTTATAGGTCTGTAGTTTCCAGTGTCTGTAGATAGGCTACCTTTGTGCAGAGGGATCACTGTTGCTGTTATCCATTCAGGAGGCACAAAGCCTGTTTGGAGACAACAGTTAAATAGCAATTACAGAGGATCTGGTAAGTCCTATTTCATGCTATTTAGAAGGCATCCTGAGATACTGTCTGGGACAATTGATGCAGTGTTATTGGCCTTAGAAAGAGCATTGAGGGCCTGTTCCTTAATGATGTTTTTTCCTGAGGGGAGGTTGGGGGGGAGGGGTAAAGTTAGAGCTGCATTTGTCTGCCAGTAGTTTGCTATTTCTTCTGGCTCAGTATAGGTGGCTCTATAACAATGAGCTCTGTACACAACTGTGCATTGCCTTTGAGGTTGCAGTCATAGCTAATAAATGCATTGCAGTTATCCTTGGCCTGAGAGGCCAAACGTGCTTCAAATTTGGCTTTGGTAGATTTTATTTGTCCTTTCAGTTGTTTGTTTAGTTTGATGAGAGTGCTTTTATCCTGCCAGGTGCTATGTCTCCTAATTTTTTACATAATTTTCTTTCTTCTGTTATACAGCCTATTGATGCTGTGATTCCAACTTGTGGATACAACTCTCTATGCAGCTATTAATATGCTTGCGTAGGGTTTCTGTGAACAGTTCCAAGCAGGTAGCAAAGTTCACAGGGTTTGTGGGGCTTGTAGGGCCTCTCCTGTTTGGTATCTACTTCTCAAGTACAGGCTAACACAGAAGGCCTTTGGCTAATGAAGTTCTCAGATGACTGCAAACTAGGAGCCATAGTCAAGTCCCCAAATTATGTGGACATCCTACAAAAGGGCCTCACTGAGACAGATGCCTAGTGTCAGAGCCATGGCCTCAAGCTCAATGCCAAAAAGTGCATTGTCATACCCTTTGGTAAAAACTCTGTACCCATGAACTACCACATAGGCGGCAGTCTACTTAGTGCCACATGTGTGATAAGAGATCTTGGGACCCAGGTGGACAGTAGTCTCTCCTTTGATAATCACATTGCCACAGTAATCAGGAAATCCTTCTACGTGACACACCTCATCACAAAAGGGTTCTCATCCAGGAAAAAAGAGTTAATTGTTCCCCTCTACTCGACACTCAGTAGACCCATTATAGAGTACAATGCCCCTTTTGGAATGTACCTCACAAGACATCTGCAGCAGCTGGAAAGACCACAGAAGTACCTCACAAAGAGGATTACTGGCCTCAAACAGATGCCCTACACTGATTGTCTCAAAAAACTCCAGCTTTACTTCGTAGCATATCGCCTACTCCGAGGTGATCTCTGCCTAACATATAAAGCTATATCAAACTCAGAGCTGTTTGACATCCTACACCTAAAGAAATCCCACTCCCTCCGAGATACACGCTCTAGGGACCTAAACCTTATCACCACAATAAACAGGACATGCTGGAGGGATAGATTCCTGTCCCAGAGACTACTCTGGAACAAGCTACCCATCTATGTCAAGCAAAGTTCCTCATTAGCACTCTTCAAGAAAAATTTTGATGAGTGGATGAGAAATAGGAAATACACCCCGGGGATCACTTCTGTGTCTCTGCTTGACAGGGTCACAGGAAAATAACTTTCTTGGGTGGCGTAAGCCAGGGAACCTTGTAGGCTATACTTGCTTAGGCCCTTGGGCCAATAGCCTAGTACCTACCTATGAACCTATGAAATTTTTCCAGATTATCATTTAATTATACAATGTTAGCCTAAGAGTAATTGATGAACATTCCAGGGTTAGCTTGAGTTACAGGTTTTATTTTTAGTTCAAAGGTAACTGTTTTGTGGTCTGACCTTACCAGAGAAGGCATAATACTAGAGGGTGTGCAGCACTCTCCCATATTAGTGGGGACTAGATTCAGTATTTCTGCACCCCTGGTCAGCTTACTGACGATCTGGTCAAGCGAGTTTGTATTTACAAAATCCGGGAATCTCTGTGCTTGCACATTTGGTGTTGTACATGACTCCCAGTTAATAGCAGGGTAATTAATGTCACCCAATAATATATTGAGTTGGATGGTGACTATTTCCAGTAAGCTTAAATGTATGTTATAGGTTTCCTGGGTCATAAAGGGGGACTTACATCTAGCAAGGAATTGTTATGGGATTTTGCATATTGTGATTTTTATGTGAAGCTAAAGTGCATTGCCCTGTTTGACCAGCTCTGAGGTATATTAATTTTTGATGTAAATTGAGACACCTTCACATTTAGTCCCTGTCTGCATTGTAGCTGGTCTAAATGCGCGGAAGGCATTATAGCCTTGCACTGCTGTTATCCTCTCCATGGTTTTAAACCATGTCTCAGTGACTGCAGATGTCAGTATTCTCTAGGGTGAGGTTATAGGGTATACAGTTTCTTGCTTAGACTCCCAGCATTGAGAAGCAACATGTTTAGATTTTCTTGATTCAAGACTGATTCATTGAGGCTGTTAGTTGTTGTTGCTCCAAACTGGGTGCATCACTTGCCCTGAGATGAGACTCTGTGAGCAGATACAGAAAGTGAGGAAGTCTGTGGTAAATGCCCTTGGCCAATACCAACAGAAAGAAGAACCAAGACTGCATGAGCCAATAGGGGGTCATCACAATGATTTTTGGCATTTCTGAACCTTGAGAATTACCCAGTGAATCGGTGGAAAGGGTGGAAATGCATATAGAAACATTTCCATCAAAGGGAACACAAATGCATCTAACCTCCAAGTATGGCTGCAAGGATGTCTGGAACAGAATTTCTTCAGTTGCCTGTTTAGAAAGGAGTCAAAGGTATCTATCTGAGGCATTCCCCACATCTGAACTAGATCCTGGAACACCACTGCCTTGAGCTTCCATTTGTGCAAGTCCACCCAGGATCTGCTTAGTGTGTTTGCTACAACATTTTGCTCTGATGGGATGTATGATGCCTGAAGATTCACAGAATGCTGTAAAGCCAGCTCCCAGGTCATCATTGCCAACTGACACAGAGGGTATGACCTTCTACCCCTTGTTTTCTGAGATACTACATCACTGTGGTATTGTCTGTAACCACCAGAAGAAAAACATGAGTTCATAGATGGTGAAGGGCTTTCAAGTTGTGGATCACTGCCAACATTTTCTTGATAGTGATGTGCTTCTGTGCATCCTTGGGGCCCTAGGCAGCCTCCATTTGCACTTCTATTGACACAGCTCCCGAAGCAAAGTTGGATAAATCTTTCTGGAAAATTGTGTTGGAACATGTGCCGGAACAGGAGGGAAGAACAGACATCCTGGATTGATACAGGACTGTGACCTCCACCACAGTAAATTTTATCTGATGAAGGACAGCACTGATAACAAGATTCCAAGGAATATAGGTGCTGTGTCCAACAATTCCAGACATACCATTCAATTTTCCTCATGTGGAGGTGGGCCATTGGTATCATGTGAATCATGGACATCATAAGTCATAGAATTTTTAGGAATTGTCTTGCCAAGATGAAGTTCCTTCTGGAGAATTCCTGAAACACTATCAGGTAAGACAAAACCTTTTTTTTCAGGAAGCCATTATTTTGCCACAGTTGATTAAGAACCTCAGGAAGGCATGACTTTTGAAGATTTACCTTGAGCCCTAGGTGAGAAAGTGAGGACTAGGCATTCTCTAGCAGTACCAAACACCTGGAAACAGACTCTGCACAGATCTACAAGCCATCCAAGTAAGGAAAGATATGAATGCCAGGAGTCAGGTAATGAGCCACTACTGAAGCAAGGTACTTAGTAAACAAAAACAAATGTCCACACTAACACAAATACCAAAGCAAATAAAACTCCACAGGTGAAGAAACTTGGTTCAAAAAAGCCAATGCGTATCAAACTAAGGTAAATAATGAACAGAATAGTTTGAAAATATTCAGTAACTTTTAATCCATAAAATAATAGTAGAAAAAACAAATTTGTCTGTTAACCTGATCTTTACTTAAAAGAACATCTAAGTAATGTAGTGATTTTTCATTCACTTCATGTGTAAAGGCTAAAAAGTCTGTAGTGGAATTAATATAAGTTATGAAGTCTAAAAAGCTGTCTATATCACCATTCCACAGTATACAGATGTCATCCAAATATCGCTTGTAATAAACAATCCGCCCCACCCAACTGGATGAAAAGATGTATTTGTTCTCCCACAGGTGTAGCACTATATTTGCATATGTCGAGGCGCATGCTGCGCCCATCGCTACACCTTTCTTTTGTCTGAAGATCTCTCCATTAAAATATATAAAATTATTATTGAGAACCACTTCCATGAATTCCACCAATAAGTTAACCATACTATTGCCTATTTCAGATTCTGTTGCTAAAACTTCATTGAACCATTCCAATCCTGTGGAGTGGGGAATACTAGGAAACAACTCTATAATATCAATAGTCGCCATTAGCGTGTTAGGGTGGTATAGGTTTTGGTGGATATCACTAAGAAATTCCCATGAATCTTTACAAACTGATTTCAAACTCGATACAAAATTCTTCAGAGTCTGGTCTATAAACTTAACTAAAGGCTCTGTAATACTCCCTGCACCTGCTACTATGGGTCTAAACTTCAATGGGTTCAATCCTTTGTGTACCTTAGGGATCCCGAAAATGACCGGGATCCTGGGTTTTGCAACGTACAAGTAATTATATAGTTTCTCATGAATAAAACCCTGCATCAAGTGATCATTTAACATATAATTAATTTTAGAATATGCTATATTAAGTTCATTTCTGGAAACTAATTCATAAGTGACTTCATCCTGCAGCATGTTATAAATATGCGTTTCATATGCCCAATGATACATTAGGACCACTCCCCCACCCTTGTGCGTTTTCATTACTCGTACACCTTCCTCCTTGAATGAATTAATTAACTGCTGTAAATAAAAACCAAAATTGTTAGGTGGTGAATTTAAACCTAATAGGTGTTCCTTCCTTAGGTCTATCTCCACCAGTTCCTCAAAGGTTTTTAGACTGGGGTGAATGGGAGGGTTAAAGGTGCTACTCCTGGTGTTTATGTGGTTAACAGCAGTTTGCCCTTTAAAAAACAAGGCGAGATTTAATTTCCTAATAAATAATTTAAAATCTATGAGTGTTTTGGATAGATCCATAGAATGCAGGGGCACAAATTGAAAGCCTCTGGTAAACAATTCAAAAAATTCAGATGTAATTGTGATATCTGTAAAGTTATATATTGTAAGACTATCTTTCGTGAATACCTGGTACTTGTCTCTAGACACGTCTTCATTACTACTATCCACCAAACAAATTCCACTGTCATTCATTACTTGCGTATCCTGTTCCAACTCTGTTGGTAAAAAGTTGTGTTCCTCCCCCCTGGTCTGCCCTGGGGATACTGAAAAACCTGATGCTGGTTATTATTGCCCTTCTGCGACAAACGCTCACTCCTCCTGGGTGGCTCTACTAGTGGCGTTAGGATTGTCTGTGTTTCCAGCAGTACCAGCCCTTTCCTCATCATTAATAGTATTGTGTTTAAATTTGCCTGGTAAGGGATAAGCCCTTCCTTCCCTATATTCAAACAAGTCGCGTTCTAACTTCCTTATTTTACGATCCATAATTTTAACACAATGCTGGTCTATTTCGTTGAAAACATTATCATAACATCTTTTAATGCTCAAACTATTCTGTTCATTATTTACCTTAGTTTGATACACTTACTTGGTAAACACTCAATGTGCAGTGGATAGCCCAAAGGGCAAAGCAGAGAACTGATAGGTGGAACACTAAGCCTAGCCTCAGAGGTGCCAACACACCTCTCACCCACTAGCCATTCCTACATATGACTTCTTTTACTGACCATATACATTTACCTAACACTGTGGATGGACAATTTCCCACAGTTTCTTCAGTCAGATTGGTCGACATGGGCATCCTGAGGCAGTGTAGCAATCGCCTCATGTTCACTGGCATCCCTCTACTCCTAGTCCACACAAACTCAACATGTAGGAGATGCAACTATATTAAGAACTATGAATCCATGCTTTCTCACACACCAGTCAGTACATATGACAATAAGCGGGTTGTCAGCATGCACACCTCACCTTCTACTCCACCCAAACACATATCACACATACCTATATATGCAGAGGTCCTCACCAGAAACATACCTAAACACCAGAGACCTCCCAAACACAAACAAAAGCATGCTACTCCTAATATTTCCTCTACAGAGGTCAATACACATAATAGCTCATGCACCACTGTCTCACCTGTCATGCCCTTAGGCAAAACACAAAACCAAACATATTAGTCATAGGTGATTCCATTGTAAGACACACAGATGTCCATCTCACCAGGCCGGATAAGGATTTGGTCATGGTCAGTTGTCTGTCAGGTGCCACGATCTGCCATATCACACATGCACTCAAGTCTCTTAACAACAGGTACTGTTATGACTCTGTCATAGTCCATGCCGGTGTGAACGACTTGAGACGTACCTCTTTGGACTATATGAAGACAGACATGACTCTCAGATTATGTGTCTCAGACAGGTATGTCCCTAGCCTTATGCACCATTTTACCTTCACGTAGGATGATGCCTCACTACACACAGAAAATGACTGAATTCAATAATTGCATTAGTTTCTGGTGTCATTCTAAGGAGATCCAGTACCTGTCAGCTAGGATGGCATGATCGACAGACCTCAATGCTTTGCAGACATGGTCTTCATCTGTCACCTCTGGGATTTTGGCTACTGGCTAAGGCTCTTGCCACCCACATAATGCCTTTTTTAGGCAGTGTTTCAATTACAAAATTCCTGAAGTAAAAACTCCACCTAAAAATAACCTCAACGTTATGCTGCTAAATGCTAGGAGTCTTAACATGAAACTGCACTCACTGGAAGCATTCCTCACACCTTGAAAGACGCAGACATTTGTGCAGTCATGAAACCTGGTTCAAGGCTGTGGAAAACACCTCAGCCATTCCAGGTTACACCTCCTTCCACACATTCAGACCACAAACTGAAGGCGTGAAAACTAAAAGAGGTGGTGTATCAATATTCATTAAAGATAAATACACCTCCAGATTGGTTAAACAGTATGATTTCCTAGAGATACTTCAGGTTCAATTAACTGTTCATAGCATACCTCTCAACCATACCAAATTCCACAATATTTCCCATTTTGGGAGACAAAATAATAGGGTGCCACGAATTCCTGAGTGGCCCCTTCAAATCCCAATTTTGTTTTATTTACATTTTTTAGTGAATGCTGATTTTGCTGATGTCATCACGTTTTTGTTAAAATATAGACACAGGTAAAGATTAAATCATTGTAGTAATGTTTTGTTTTTCATTTGCCAAAGACTATAATTTTTAAATGAAACCTGAAATTCTGAATGCAAGTACGGAAACAATTAAATATTTCTCCAGTTCACCTGAAACATTAATATAACAGGTTTTGTATTAGCGTGAAACTCTAATGTCTGGTAGCGTGCATTATTGACTGACTGTACTATTCAGTGGTTTACTAGAAAAACACAAAAAAAAATAACGAAATAGGCAACTCAACATTGTGGTCATGTTTCATTCCTTTCAGCAATCAGCATGTGTTTGGTTGCACCCTCTTTCACAAACTTTTTAAATCATCTGAAGGATTATTCAGAGCCAATGGAAACCATCAAGTTTAACTCTGTTAGGAGATTCATCAAGATCTTGCTGTAAGTCTGGCTTGCATGTCCACCTGCATGTATATCAGTATAACTGGCTGGTTATATTTTTAAGGTTTAGCACTGTTACCTTTTGTCTCGTTAACTAAATAAAACTACTACTACACACAGGCATTTATTACTCTGCAAAACCTTTAAAAATATGAAGACAAATCTGCTCCTTGGGGTCTTTACCACTCTAAATATTTGCTAAATAGAAGGTGGAGCTAACCGAAGTAGTGAGGAGTCTGAGGACTTGTTGTTGACCTGTATTCTGTCCATCTTGCATACCTGAACAGCGTCAGCCAGTATGGGCACACACAGCTGGAAAAGTTAATTCTTGGCAAATAAAATAATTAAATGATGACAACGTTCAGGCAATGAGTAAGCTGAAAACTTGGATAATTATACAGAATTGTGTATAGGTGTCAGTTTGAATCAGGGTTTATTCAGGCCTTTATATTTCATCCATATTGTTTTATGAAAGTACTGGATACATCCGAGTTTGTTGAGGAATGAAAGGGAATGTGAGAAGGTGCGGTGAATACAAATAAGGTATGTTTTTGTCTAGTCATGGTGCTTTGACATTAAAAGTGTGTTTGACATTTTAAAGAATGGGAGCAGCGAGGGACTACACATTGTTAAATGAAAGCGACACGCAGCACTTTAATATACGTCCAGTTATAGTGGTTGTAGTGAGCAGAAAGTCACATTTGACATTACAATAGTACATCTACGATCAGGACAGCAATTATTAAAACGTACAAATCGGCTCTCCTGAAACTTTGTAATGTCTTAACTGTGTAGTCTGTGTGTGTTTGCTCTGTTTACAGATAAAGTTTAGTATGACTACTGCTGAGAATATTTTTATCACAGTTTGATGACTGAGATGGTTTGTTTGTGGGGCTGTGAATACCTCTCAACTGTAGAGATTTTCACAGAATGTGCAAAAAATGCAGAAAATGCAGATTTTTGCCTCATATATTTGGTCTGTTCCTCATAATATGTGTATGTACGTGATATGGAAGTCTTGGGGTTGGGAAGGGTTGGAGAAAGGTGCGCAATCATCTTAGCTGTTAAATATCAAAGCAGCTGTATGGTGACATGCAGAATGTACCAAGGGTATAAGAGACATACAGCACATTCTGGTGAAATATAGCAGCTTGTTATATTTCTTTATTATTTTATTGCTTTATGTGTTGATATAGAATAAATATATTCTCTCACTTAATAAGCTAGCAGTCGCATCACTGGATAAGTATAATACAAGCAATTTGCTAAATAAACAGACCTTTCGGGACTCGGGAGGAGGAAAAAAGCTACACTAGTTGGACTTTCACAAACTTCTCATTCACAACAAAGATTCTACCCATTAGGCACTGACTGGGCGCCAAGTGTGAGGGGAGATGGTGCAAAAATGAGTTTGAATGTTTGCAATCTTTCTTTGGCTTTGCTTATGTGTGAGTGTTCCTCCTATGACAAAAGGAGGCCACTGCAGCTCATATGCTGGCACAAAACTGCTCATTTTTTTTTCTGACAAGGGTCCCATTTTACTGAGAAACTGGGCACATGTCTGGAGTAATGGCATGTGAATCATCAGATTCAGAAGAGGTAGCTTATGAAGGTTTACTTTATATTAATGGGACTGTCAGTCACTGTAGTACCACTAATAAGATTCATGAAGTTAGAAGTGTTGCCTGAAGGACCAAACAAACTATTTTTGCAGAATGAAGGTAATAAAATATAAGTGTATATATTTTAATAAACAAACATTCCGATTAAAGCAGTACTAGAGCTAATGGCAAGCATGTTGGGCTGGCTTGCTTTCCATGTTTGAAAAATTGTATGTGTAATATCTGTGTCTGGTCTGCTTGAAAACGTGCACAGTCAGCTTACCAAAGTGCACAATTATGGATGTGTTGAAGATACCTCAACATTGCAACATTTGTTGTGCAGATTTCAGTTTTTTTAACTGTATGCACTGTAGTTCTGTAATTAATTAACTTTACTTGCATGCCATGTGGAGTCTGCATGCCCTCTCTGCATTCGTAGTTGATTTTTGCTTAGCACTATGGTTTCCTCTAGAATTTCCAAAGATCCTGTGGATAAATCAGATGCCTTGTCTAAATTGCTTATATTATGTGTGCTTATATGCCTTTCAACTTCTTTGCACAGGAATTCTGGACAATGCCAGAATCTGGGACCATATTTTGGTTGCTTGTTCTTCAGTTTGCATTTGAAAGTTGGTATCCCACAATTCCATTGGAGTAGGTGGGGTTACATAATTTTGTATGCAAATGTCATGTTAATCACTGTACAGATTTATACCTGTTTTTCATGGGTGGACTTGTCCAGATTTTTCATGTTTCCAGGTTGAGAGATATGGTTCGCAGGACACCTGTTAAAGTCATTGCCAGCTACAGAACCACCTCCATGAATAAGGAAACCCACTCTTCTTATTTGGATCTGCTTGAGTCTATCAAGATACATCTGAAGACCATGGTTTTGGGTGACTTTAACTAACCATCTATTAACTGGGTAAATTACTTGTGCTCAAACTCACTTGCCCAAAGGTTCTTTGACTCCGTTAACTCCAATGCCCTGGACCAGCTGATTGACACTCGCACAAGGGGTGCCAACATTCTGGATCTGGCGCTTACCAATATGGGGACCACTGCAGCACCCCCACTGTGAGGTCTTCCTTGGTGAGATCTGAACTCAAATCAGTCTCCTTCGAACTATCACACCTGACCCCACCAGCAGCAACTAAACTAAAAAAAAGCCGAGTTCTACACCAATACTTTATACAAACACCTGTATAACTGCATTGACTCATCCATACCTGATAGGACCAAAACAAGATAGATTACAGGCAGTCAAATGGAAGAACTCCATCTCTTCCTTCCTACCTACCCCAACTGGCGTACCACAGGGATCCATCCTTGGGCCAATGCTTTTTAACATCTTCATCAATAAGTTTCACACTGCTATTCCTGATGCTAAAATCATTCAATACGCAGACAATTCAACCTTAGTCTGCTCTGCCTCAAACTTCACTGAATTGCTGACTAAAACCCAAACTGCCTTCTCAGCAACTGAAAACTGGATGCACCAAAACCACCTCTCTCTCAATGCAAATAAATCAAAGATTATACTATTCCCTCCCACAAAGACCCTCTCCTACGATAAAAACAACTTCAAAGTCTATAGTCAAACCAACTCACCTATAGAAGTAGTCTCCTCTGCCAAACTACTTGGCATTACTGTAGATGAACACCTCAAGTTTGATATTCATATTCAACAAAATATTAAGAAAACCCACCAAAGCTAGGTATGCTGTATAGGAATAATCGCTTTCTCTCCAACTCTACCATGCAAACCCTGGCCTCGACTTATCTTCTTCCTTCCTTATTATATGGAGCTCCTCTCCTAACCAACCTGTCCTCCTCTATTGCCTCTAAACTAGAAAACTGCTACAGCAAAATCTCCAAATTTGCCTCTAAATCTAAAAATACCACCCTTCACTGCCTAACCCTACAATCCCTGAATTGGCTTGAACTCCCAAACTACCTAGACTATCCCCAACTCACTGCTGCACATAGACTCATATTTCACCCAACAAAATGTCCCACTCTAACTAACATCCTTCCCCCTTATACACCCAACAGAACTCTCAGATCTGAAAATCAGAACTTAATTACTATCTCTAAACCAAAACGTCCTGCTGGCCAACTTCTCCTATCTTTCTCACTAGGCAAAAAATGGAATTACCTTCCCTCCACACTAAGAAACATACCAAACTCAGAAAACGTCAAAACCCAACTATTCAAACACCTGTCCCCTAAATGGAAATGTACCTGCCTTCACCCAACCTAATCCAAGGGGGCTCTCGCTCTGGTTCCCTAGCTCTACAACTCTCATAGTTATCTTCCTATGAGCCTATCTAAGCTCTCAACAATTTCTATAGCTTCTCTAAGCTCTCAACAAGTCCTACAGCTACCCTCACACAGCCAAACCTTGTAAATATTGTAAATAGCATTCTACTGTTGATGTGTGTATGTAAAGCTTATTTACATTTTCTTAAAAGGTTTGTATGTAAACTGTTTTCACACCTAGCACACATCTCTTTTCCTCAAATGAAACTGTATGATCCCTACCTTCAAGCTTAATGAATTTGTTAACTATGCATGATACTGAATGCATTTATGAGTAACTATTCTACATAATATTATCTTTAATATTAACTAACAGTTGTATCTAAATTGTATACTGCATCTTGGAGCTTTTCTCCCCAGGCCTCCACTGAAAATGGGTCAATTTGGCCCAGTGGACTTCCCCGGTAATCAAACTGCAAATAAATAAAATAAAAATAAAATAACCTCTTACGGGATGGTATAAGTAGCTTCACTGCATCCCACCCCCCACCCCCCCGATGGAACTGGCAACTATGCAGAGTTCTACACCAATGCTTTATACAAACACCTGTATAACTGCACTGACTCATCCATACCTGATTCTCAAGGAAGAGCAAACCTGCCTGGTAGACAATTGCCATTAACAGGCTTTACAATAAGAGGAAGAAATTGCTGTCCAACAGTAAGAAAGAGGGATCTCTAAACTGGAAACACTCCCTCCTCAGCTTAAACAAGCAAATAAGACTTCTTGTGAAGTCCTCTAAAGCAAACTATGAATCCAAACTAATTTCCTCAACTAAGGACAACCACAAGGCATTCTTTAGTTACATCTGTAACCTAAAAGGAAAGGCCCAGATTTGTGCCAAACTGGTAGTTAATGATACCACATATACTGAGCCTGTGGACATATATAACTTGTTGGCCAACAGGTTCTGTGAAAACTTCACTCCACTGTCCCAGCCACACATGCCCCATGATATCCCTACCACATATCCCCTACCTTGTATCTCTACCGAGCAGGTCATATACGCCCTCTCTAAGCCCAAAAACACAGCATCTGGTGGACTTCTTTGAGACAGTCACCAAGGCCCTGTACAAGGGCAAATCTGTGCATAGAGCCTACTTAGACTTAGCCAAGGCTTTTGACACAATCCCCCACTCAGGCATCATTGGCAAACTCACCCAGGTAGGTATCAATCCTTACAGCATTATTAGGGTCATTAACTGGCTCACTGATAGAACATATAGTCAAAATAGGGGAATCCACCTCCAACAGCAGACCTGTAACCAGTAGTGTTCCACAGGGATCAGTCCTGGGACCTCTACTGTTTGGAATTTATTTCTTCTAAGTACAAGCAAAAACTAAAGGTCTGTGGCTAACAAAGTTTGCTGATGACTGCAAACTGGGAGCGGTCATAGAATCTCCAAATGATGTCAACATCCTACTTAAACAAATGACTGGTGCCAAAGTCTTGGCCTTAAACTCAATGCAAACAAAATGTGTTATCATCCCTTTTGGTAAGAGCAATGTTCCTGCTAACTACCACATCGGTAGCAACACCCTAAGTATGAACTCAGTGGTGAGAGACCTGGGCACACAGATTGACAGCAATCTTACCTTTGATCCCCATGTCTCCACAGTGGTAAGAAGGACATTTTATATTACTCATCTCATAAGTAAGGGCATTGCCTCCAGAATAAAAGAAGTTATAACCTCCCTGTACTTTTCCCTCATCAGGCCAATTATTGAGTATAATGCCCCTTTTGATATGTACCTTTCCAAGCACCTGCAGCAACTGGAGAAACAACAAAGGTTCCTCACAAGGAAAATTCAAGGTCTTCAGCATCTGTTCTATGTGGATCACCTGAAATCACTGTCACTTCATTCTGTTTCACACAGACTACTCAGAGATGATCTCTGTCTTGCATATAAGACAATCTCTGACCCTGCTTTATTGAAAAATGCTGCATATCCACAAGTCAAATGCTACACAGGTTACTTGCTCTAAAGACCTTAATCTGGGATGTGACATTAATAGAACCTGCTGGAAGGATAGATTTGTCTCCCAGAGGTTACCACACCTTTGGAACGGACTCCCACTTCATGTCAAACAGAGCACCTCATTGGCCCTCTTTAAATGCAGTCTAGATGATTGGATGGGTAACCCTAAATTCACCCTGGGGGTTCCACCTGTGTCCCTCTTGGACATGGGCATTAGCTGCTGATCATGGAACTAAGGGTAGTACTTAGCTAGGCTTGTAAGGGCCCTAGGGCCATTAGCCTAGTAACGTCTTATGATCCTATGATTCCATGATCCTATGATAGTGGGAAACAGGCACAACAAATCTTAGACATCTCTTAAGCAGGTATGGTAATAAGCATCCTTCAAAGCCCAGGGTAACCATGAAACAGCGGTCCAGCAATACAGGAAGCACTGTCTGCAGAGTGAGCATGTTGAACTTGGGGTCCTTGACAAAGGTATTCATGAAGGATAGGTTCAACACAGTTCCACACAAGAGCTCTTTTTTGGGGGAACTAGGGGAATTTTGGAGTAGAAACTTTTCATTCATCCCGAAGAATGGACCAGTTATAATAACCTGAGTTCAGCATTTGCTGGACTATAGGAAAGAATAACAATGTCTGGTCTAACAGTGTAAGGAGGCATCCCCTTGAACTAAGGTGAATGTTTCTTCCATTGCAACCTGTAACCTCTGCTAATAATTTTGAGAAACCTTTTGTTGGAAATTACTGACAGCCCAAGCGGCCTTATGGAGGGATAACTTTTGATATGAGGCACCTGGAAGGGAACTTTGGAAAGATGGGTGCTAAACCTTCGGCATAGTCAATAGCTGGAAGGGGGGGTCCTTTTTGGAAAGAAATATCTGTTGTTAGGTTTGGTGGAGTTCTCTTCCTGCCACTTCTTTTTGGTGCCTCAGCTTTTGTTCAGATAGTATTTCTGTGTGTTGGGCTGACAAAAATCATCCTGCTTAATAGAGGGAAACTTAGGAATATGGAACACTGTAGACATCTGTCACATTTGTTTACCTCTGTCATCCCAGTGTTTACGGATCTGATTAGCTGCTGTACCAAACACATAATCAGAATCAAGAGAAGCATTCATAATCTCATTTCTAAACTCATCAGACAAGTTTTGACTCTGCAAACAGCCATGCCTCCTTATCACCACAGATGTCACTGGATTTGTAGAAGCAGTCAAAGCAGCAGAATACACTATTCAAGCACTGACAGAAAAAGGCAGAAAGACAGAGCGAGAGAGAGAGAGCGAGAGAGAGAGAGAGAGAGAGAGAGAGAGAGAGAGGAAATAAAATCCCAAAGGGTTTCTTATCAGAGTTCAGCAAATGAAAATCCAGAGACAGAAGCAGTCTTTCTCAGACCCTTCTCTTATGGCTGCACTAGAAAACTGAAAGGGTCCTGTCCATAGTTCTGAAAGGCAGTCTCTGTGCTCTCAGGTGAATGGCCCTTTGCACCCACAGACAGGCAGGATGTGGAGCTCTGAACTTTGGTAGACTGCCAGAGAAAAGGCAGCAAAGTACTGCTACCCATATGCCCATAAGGCAGTGTGTTTGTTGAACATATTGCCTTATTTTATACAGGTTGTCCTTTCTTCTTACTTTCAAAGAAAAAAAAAAAAAAACAACTAAATGGAATTTCTGAAGGTGTTCATTCTGTCAAGACAGTATTTGAGTTGTCCGTGAACATCAAAATAACGACAAACCCTTGCTTGGTTCAATGTAAACTCCGATACCACTTTAGGCAAAAATGAAGGATTAGTTCACAAAACAATCACATCTTTGCGAAAAATGAGATAAGGTCGACCCACCATGAAATCTTGCAAGTTAAGACACTTCTCTTTCAGAAGTCAGAGCAAACAGCAAAACTATTTTCCATGTTAAGAACCTTAAATCAGCCTGACGAGGTGGACCAAGAATTATTTTTTTCCAAAACAAAATTAAGATCCCAAGGAAGAGCGACCTGTTTTCTAGGTAGACAAGTTAGCATAACCCCTTTCAAAAACACTTTGACATAGGAATGCATTGAAAGACAGGGATACATAGGCAGATAAATACTAGCTTTAAAAGGGTCCTGGTTCTTAATTTGGCACAAACTAGAAAATATTTTCTATTTCCTACTATATGATTTTCTAGTAGCAGGTTTCTTTGCCTTCTTTAATACCTGCTGCATATCCTTAAAAAATAAGATTACACCCTTGAAGTTTAGGCCTAGTAAGCAGGTTCTGTTGCGTGCATTTGCACTGTTACACTGAGGGGACTTCAGCATGTGGAGGCCTACCTTCCCTTGGATGGCAGCCAATAGTGTACCCTGAAAAAGCCACTACTGGGGGCACTACACAGTTGGGGAGAGTATAGGTTGCCCCAGAGGAGGAGCAAGTTGAGCCATGCCCTACCGTGGAACACATGGGCTGATTGATATGCCCAGGGTGGAATTAATAGCCCACAGGGCTATCACCTGTTTCTGAAGAAGGAATGGGCAGACTGGGTGAAGACAGAGAAGTCATCTGACAGGTCTGGGGGGGTAATAAAAAAACTGAAAGAAATGTTACATCTAGACTCATTCGTTTACTATGCATAACAATTATGAAGCCTTTAGCATAATGAAAACAGTTCTGGAGGTATTACCTAAATAGTGATATTAGAATGGTTGTGGTATTTCAATGACTGGTTACTAAATTGATTGGGAATATCAGCATGAAGAGAGTCTGCCTGCACTGAACATGAACATTCTGGGGAACATACAAAGAGCAGACGGGCCATGGAGTGAGTCTTCAGAATTTTGCAAGGGAGGTATGGGTTGAACTTAAGAGGTAAGATGCAGCAGAAAGGAGGTACATGACGGGCACTTAGGGAAAACAGGCTCACGTTTGACATATTTCTTTACTAAGTGGATGATGGACTCATGAAATACTGACCATTCCCATGTGGTCAACTGTCATTATTAGGTAACTGCTCAAATTAGTAGGATAAGCAGAGTTAGATGGGGTGAGGGTGTAGGGATGGTGTAGCTAGAAAGAATTAAACTAAACTGACAGGAAGGACTCCCTTATTCTTTTGGAAAAAACATATGATCACATATATCTATGTAGGTATCAACTGATATGAAGCTTGTATACATTTAGAGGCAGCTACCAACCTGTTACAGTGGCAGTGTCCAAAACACAGACCATCTGATTCTATTTACATGGAAGACTTGCTACTCATATTTCACAGAGACAGATATACATATTTTATATACATGGGATACATGACAGTCTGACAGAACAGAGCAGCTGTCCTCATCCATATACAGGATAGTATTTTTCTGTAAATAAGTGAATTATGAAAACTCTGACATCTTGAAAACTCTGCCTTCCATGAATTATATTGATGGAGTGATAAAATTATTTTCTTTCAGGAACCTACTTTGTTTGACTAACAGTATACAAACCAACCCACTTTGAATAACTGATCATATTTACTTGTCTTACTTAATCAGAGAAGTAGGAAAGCATATGTATGGAGCTTGAGAGACAGTCTAGATCTGTAGTGGAGACCAGGGATCAGTGAGCTGCATCACCCTCTGCACAGAGACACTACTGCAGGCACCCATTCCATGCAACACCTTGGACTTCCAGTAGGCGTGCATAAGGGATGATCTGCACAGAGACACTACTGCAGGCACCCATTCCATGCAACACCTTGGACTTCCAGTAGGCGTGCATAAGGGATGATCTGCACAGAGACACTATTGCAGGCACCCATTCCATGCAACACCTTGGACTTCCAGTAGGTGTGCATAAGGGATGATCTGCATAGAGACACTACTGCAGGCACCCATTCCATGCAACACCTTGGACTTCCAGTAGGTGTGCATAAGGGATGATCGATTAATTCAACCCCCCTTGTATTTCTTCTAAATAATAACACTGCTCCTCTCACCTGCCCCTCACCTGAGCGAAAAGAATGAGCTACAGGGCTTTTGCCACTGTGGGAATGAACAGGCTGACAGGTGTACTAGGGGAATAGTTTAATGGCTGGGAGGGATCAGGAAGAAAAAAAAGGTTTGTTCAATGCAAAAGTACAGTTTTGTACCTACCATGAATGTAGATGTTCGAGTGTATACACTACTGCAGTCATCACACTTGGGTTATCCTGCCGTCAGGCGGTCCCGCAGTCGGCCCGAGTTCCAAAGTCTTGGTCCGGCGTCGGTTGCTGTCGCTTCTTCCCTGACGTCAGTGCGCCAGGGGTATATAAGATGCAGCCAATGCCATTTTCTTCTATAATATTCTCAAATACTTGGGTATGCTGCATTGCCTAATTGAGTGTAAGTGACAGGCTTTTAATTCTTTTCACCTCACAGTGGGAACCAGATAGTGTTGCCTCCTTTGTTACCTCCTTGGTTTTGCTACAATCACAGATCAAGAGTCTAATATAGACTGAAACCAAATACATTATTTCTAAAGGCAAAAAATATGAGTTCATTTTATTTTCAGATTATATACTGATATTATTAGATAATGTGAAGATTTCACAAACTGATGTCGTAAGTAAACAATAACGTCATGTAATGGGCATTATATGGAAAAATGGACCACTAGGGGCACTTTGACACCTGCTAGTGCAGGCAGATAGCTTCCTCAATCCAGGAAGGTCCATTACTTCCATACAGAACATTTCATTGAATGCATTCTTATACTTTCTATTTTTAATGCGCTTTGCATATAGTGTTTTCACTATATAGAGGTTTTGTCCTTATTTTTGATGTTTGTGAGAAAAATTGTTCCTTAAATTGTTACTTAGTTTTGTTCAATAAGAAAGACATTAACAGGGGTATCACAATTCCTTTACAATTTCAAATCGTACACCCCTTTTATCTGTCCACATCTTCTAAACCATTCACCTGACACTATGCAATTCTATATGAAAAGGTTCTGTCTGAAAAGGTTGCTTCATAAACTGACTGTGAAATAACATTTTCTGCAGAGCTGTACAAATTACAGTTACATATTTTATGATGTAGGAACTTGAAGATGGTATGCTGAAAATATAACCTGAATCGTCTAAGAAATTAAGAAGTTACAGGTATTTTAACCACAAAAAAATGGACTTTAAGGATTTTGTAATACACTTTCAGCACCCTTTTGTTACAGTATTTACACAAAATTCTCAATATGTGACCTTCAAGTGATTGTCTCATAAATTATACAACTGCTGTGGTATGATTCTGTATAAAAATGTAACAAAATAAACTGCCTGCAAGACAACAGTTTTAGACAAACCTACACAATCATAATTGCAATAGTTCAAGACAGAAGGTGGAACTCACAGAAAGTATATTGAAAATCTGAAATAAAAAGGGTTTGGGGCTTGGCATAATGGTTAAGGTGTTCACCTGATAGACACAAGGTACACAGTTTGATTCTTATCTTTGTGGGAATTTGGCTAGGCTTAAATGGCCCAGAAAGACAGCTAACCTAAAATGTTAATAAATAATGATAGGGAGCATTTTGGGGTGTTGAATGATGCATGCATTGCAAATAATGTTAAAATCTTCATTCATTCCTTACTGATAGGCATCAGTTCCGTCCTCGGAACCGGTGCGGCCTTATACCAAGCTCGTGCCAGGCAAAAACTCTCGAGCTAAGTTTTACCCATAGTGCCCTTCTCCCAGTTACCTCAGATCAAGTCTGACCGTGACAAGAAAAACAGAGGCTATATCTGAGCAAGTCCTAGTACCAATCTATGAACCTATTAGATTGCCCATACATGTCAAGCAGAGTGCTTCTTTGGCCCTCTTCAAAAGGAACCTTGACGATTGGATGGGAGAAAGGAAATTCACCCCGGGGATCACTTCAGTCGCCCTGCTAGACAAGGGTCCAGGGAAGTAAATAGTGTGGGAAGAAATAGCCAGGGAATTGTTATGGCTAGGCTTGTATAGGCCCTAGGGCTGATAGCCTAGTACCAACATATGAACCAAGTTCCCTAGAGTGACATTAGACACAGATAATCCCCCAGGAGCCTTTAGGAGGGGGAAGGAGGGCGGGACGCAATGAAGATGAACAACACAGATGGAACGTTATGGTAAGACATAACTTCTTTATCTGAAGTTGTTAATCTTCATTCATTCCTTAATGATGGGACAGAGTCCCTAGCTACCTTATATGTCTTGGGTGGCCCCTATGGAAGAATATTCCTGAGCACCATCGAACCAAAGGAAGCTCTTCCCCTGGAGACCAGATCCAATTTGTAGTGAGAGATAAAGGTATGGGGAGTAGCCCATGTTGCAGCTGCACAGATATTGTCCATGGATGCCCTTGAATGAAAAGCTATTGAAGTTGCTACAGATCTGGTGGAATGTGCTTTGATTTTGCCTGGTATAGGGGTTTTTGAATGTTGATACACCAGGAGTATGCAATCTCTTAGCCATTTGGATAGAGTTACTTCAGAGACAGCTTTCCCTAATTTCGGGCCTGAAAAGGATACAAACAATTGGTCTGATTTGCGGATTTCCTTTGTTCTGTCAAAATAAAATCTCAATTGTCTATGTACATCTAAAAGGTGGAGGCAATATTCTCCTCTGTTTGAGAAATTAGGAAAGAAAACTGGTTAAGTCAATAGACTGGTTTACTGTGAAATTTGAAACAACTTTGGGTAGGAAGGAGGGATTTGTCCGAAGTGATACTCTGTCCTTATGAAAAATTATATCAGGATGTTCATTACATAGGACCTGAAGCTCGTAAATACGTCTAGCTGAGGTAATGGCCACTAGGAATAAGGAATTCCAGGATAAGAATTTGATATCGCAGGTAGCAGCAGGTTCAAAGCGGGGTTGATTTAAGGTTTGAAGAACTAATGTGAGACTCCATGGTTCAGTGGGTTCCTTAATGGGTGGTCTAATATGAGATATCCGTTTTAGGAAAGTTTTGCAAAGATAATTGGAGATTAAAGAAGAGTCCTTGAAACCATGAAAATTGGAGATGGCAGCTAAATGGACATGGATGGTTGATGCTGCAGCTCCTGCTTTGTAGAAATTTGACAAATAATCCCAAACTCTATTAATTGGAGCCTCTAAAAGGGTAAAATTTCCTTTGCTCGGACTATATTAAGAATCTTTTCTACTTACTATGGTAAATTTTCCTGGTGGATTGTCTATGTGAAGCCAGGATAATGTCACAGACCGGGGAAGAAAGATTGTTCTGCCTGGCAATTACTGGAAGTAGCCGCGGTGGTGCAGCGGTAGCATTGTCACCTCACAGCAAGAGGTTCTCCCATTTGATTCTTGGCTGGAGCACCTTCTGTCTGGAGTCTGCATGTCCTCCCAGCGGCCGAGTTGCGTTCGAAAGACATGCGTGAATGGACATGCCTTCATTGAAGGTTGGGCGTTGAGCTGGCACCTCGGCACCATAAAAATCTACGGTCAATCATTAGCGGACTGGAGTTCCATTGTGGCGACCCCTAACTGGGAAAAGCCGAAAGAAGAACAACAAGAGAAACCAAGCTGTCAGCTTGAGATTGCTATGTTCGGGTGAATCAACCCTTGGGGGTGAGAGATCAGATCTGGATTTGGATCCAGGATCCATGGTTTGTCTAGCAGGTGAGGCCAAAGAAAGGGGAACCATACTTGGCGGGGCCAATAGGGTGCAATGAGGATCACTTTGCTTTTCAACTGGAGGGCTTTCTTTAGAAATGTTGTGATTGGGGAAGAGGGGGAATTAGCATATAGAAGTCCCGTGGGCCAATCGTGAATCAGACCATCCTTCAGGGACTCCCCCTGCGAGGGGGATTAGGGAAAAATAGTTGCTTCACTTGTGGTTTGTTGGGAAGGTGAAAAGATCACAGCAAGGCTGGCCCTAACAGCTGAGGATTTTTGCCGTTATGGTTAGGTTGAGGGACCACTCATGAGGCAGAAGGATACACCTGCTCAGTTTGTCCGCAATCATGTTGGAATCCCCGGGAATGTGCGTTGCGATCAGAAAGTGGTTGTAAGCTATCTCCCATTGCCACACTCTCATGGCTTCTCGACACAGTGGGTAGGACTTGATTTCCCCTTGTTTGTTGATATACCAGACAATTGCTATGTTATCTGATCGGATGGCAATTGTTCCAGAGGGAAGGACAGAGTGAAATGCTTGCAACACTAGAAGCACTGCTCTCAGTTCTAGAACACTGATATGCAGATTGGCCTCTATGGGCGACCATGTGCCTTAGACAGTCATACCCTGAAAATGACCCCCTCACCCTATCAGGGAAGCATCTGTGGTCACAGTGGCCTTGGGGTGAGGAGGGGAAAAAGGCTGACTCCAAAGATTTGCATCTGGCTTCATCCACCACCAAAGGTCTTTTTTGCACTGTTCTGTTATCTGTATTTGGTAAGATAATGGATGATGATTCAGGTAATACTGAGAAAAAAGAAGACAGTGAATGAGTCTCATGTGTAATCTCGTGAATGGGACAATGGTGATTGGTGCAGCCAATGAACCTAGAAGTTGGAGGACCTCTCGAGCCAAGGCCATGTCCTGACAGAGTATCACTCGGAGTTGAGCCCTTAGTTTTTGCAATCTGTGATCCGGAAGAGACACATGGCAAGACTGAGTATTGAAAATCGCTCCTATGAAGTCTAAACTCTGAGAAGGGGTCAGGTTGCATTTCTCCCAATTTATAGAGATCCCCAGGATTTCTGTTAATGTCAGGGTGTAGTTCAGGGCTTTTTCCAGGAGATGCTTGGCGGGAGTGGTGAGGAGCCAATCGTCTAGGTATGGAAACACTCAAAATCCTTGTAATCTCAAGTGAGCTGTAACCACTGCCATACATTTTGTGAACACTCTGGGGGTTGTAGAGAGTACGAAGGGCAGAACCTGGAATTGGTAATGATTGGCTCCTAGCTTGAAGTGAAGGAACTTTCTGGAGGCATGTCCATTTTTATATGGTAATACACATCCTGAAGGTTCATAGAGTACATCCAATCATCCTTTTCCAAGAATGGAAGAATGGACTGAACTGGACCATCCAAAATTTTGTTTGGGTGATAAATTTGTTCAGAATACAGAGATCCAAAACTGGACTCCAGTCCCCAGTCTTTTTTGGTAATAAAAATAATCTTGAGTTGAATCCAGATCCTATTTGGTCTGGTGGGACTGTTTGGATGACTCATTTTTGACACAGCTTTTTTATTTCTATGGCTGCTGATTCCCTTTGACTGGGTGGAACATTGGGAATATGTTTTTGAGGATTTGGGAGGGTGTTCAATGGGATTTTGTAGCCTCTGGTGATTATCCTCTGCAACCAAGAATCTGTGGTTATGCAATGCCAGGCTGTTTAGTGCAGGGAAAAACATCCCCTCAACTGCTTCCAGAGGAAAGAAATAGGGTGTTCAGGAGTGCTGATAGGGCTGTCTGAAGAAAGAATCTCAGGACCCCTGATTACACGCCCCCCCCCCTCTGCCTCTGTAGGGGTGTCTTCCACTAGAGTTACCCCCTCTGCCTCTGGTGGAGAACTCACCACGTGTGTCACAAAAAGGACATTGAGACTTTTTTGTGCCATATTTTTCCACTCTGCTGGTTCCTTGAATCAGGATGCGGGGGGGGGTGGAGAAATGTACACCGATGGCAGACAGGGTTTTTCTGTCCTTCTCACACCTGGCTAACGTGTCCTTCACTTTAGGGCTGAATAGGTATGATGCTTCCACAGGAGAATTAAGGAAGGAAGACTTAAAGGGGTCAGCGAAATCACACAGGCGTATCCAGGCATGGTGTTTCATGACTACGCCTGAACCCACAGCTCTAGCCACCCCTTCGGTTGCATGGGATATTAACCGCATGGGATATTAACTGCATGGATGAGTTAGATATGGATTCCAGGGTCGCTAGTTGCGAGGCAACTTTGCTGCATACCTTTTCGGACACTTATTCTGCTAAGATTCCAGAGAGTTCCAAAATGGGATCTCTTTGGAGCCTAGTAAAATGTACCAGATAGTTCAAGGACCAAATAGCGAAGGTTGATGACTCAAACACTTGCTTCCCTAGTCGGTCCACCGCCCAGGGCTCCCTGTTAGGTGGGTGGACTGTCTGGCTCTCATCTGCAAGCTCCTTTTTTGTGGCAGCCACCACCACCATAGCATCCACTGGAAGACCTTTAGACCAGTGTGGGTTCTCTTCTGGGGGAGGGTGATAAAATTTTATCTGGTCTGTTTGGAATAGGTTCGATGGTGTCAGGATTCTTCCAAGCCCTCTGCACCACGAGTTGTATCAGCTCGTCTGCAGGTGATGTCACCCAAAAGGTAGAGGGTCGAGCATGAAAAGCCTGCAGAAAGACAGACTCCTCAGAGGAAGGGTTGGAGGGCTTCCAATCACTATATATATATATATATATATATATATATATATATATATATATATATTCATTCTTGCTGTTAGCAGAACTGTTTGATTCATTAACGTTTTTGTGGAGGTTAGTATTTTTTTCTTGCAACATGGCGTTGACTCCTCTTGTAAAAGGCCTAGCATCTGATATGAATGATCTGACTAGTTTTGGTTTGGGTTTATCAGATACGGGCAACGATTCTTCGGGGTTGATTCAAGACCCAGACAAATTATGTGAATCGTTGTTTTTTAAGTTGGGTAAAAGCATGAAAGGTCTTCGGACCAATGTTTGGCATTTACGCCTGTTCAAGGCTTACCAACTCAAAAAAATCACACCACGTGGCTTAAGGGTTAAAGTACAACCTTTGGTACATAATATTGATGAACAATTAACGGATGAATGGACACAGATCCAACAATCAGCATCCTTGGGTTTTGTGGATGCTTTAGCCAATTTTTATGAATGGGCGGTCAAACTAGGTATTCAGGAGGTAGAAACTATTTGCATGGAGGCTAATAAATTTGAATCTAGTGGATCTTTCATTTCCCGGGTGAACCAGTTAACAACAGAACTACTTAAGTTAGAACAAGTTCTAAAGGATAAAAAATTGAAAAAGTTCCAAAGGGATATAGAGATTATGAAAGAGGTAAACCATTTGATATGCCTAGGAATGTCACTTTTAAGCTTCCTAATAATAAACCTTTGGCCCCAAGAGGAAAAGACCCAACCCAAATCTATTCTGAAACGTAGCTCAGAAACATTGAGCTACACATCAGGGGAGGATACGTCCTCCAACACTGAAGGGGAGGGGAATCACACAGATGCCTCAACTGATCCCAAGAGGAGGAGTTTGTTACACCCTTTGGGTTTGGATTCAGACGAGGGGGGAGGAAACACAAAAAATGTCAAACCCATGGAGGGTTTGGAAGGTCTGTTAAAACTGATGATAGAACATTAATAAACAGTATGAATGTACATAATATTTCATCTGTACACCTCAATGATTTACAAATTAAAGTTCTTACCAAAGGGCTTAATTTTGTGCCTGGCTTTCTTGCTCCAGAATACACTTTAGCACAAGATGTGGTCAATTTTTGTCATTTACTTAATTTGAAATTGTTTTTTGAAAATGACACTGTTCAGGCAGTTCCAGGGTTTAGATTTAAAAAATCATCTTTTGTTCCACCTATGTCACATCTAGTATCCACTTTTCAAGCTAATGTCCTGAAGGATCTACATTGTAACCTCAAAGATTTTCAGGTATCTTATAACAACCTTTCTAAAGAGGAGGTACAATGTATAGAGGAACTTAAGAACAACAAAGAAATTGTTATAGTACAAGCAGATAAGGGTGGGGCGGTAGTGATTCAGGACAGGGTCAACTATAATGAGGAAGCAATGAGACAATTGGGGGATAAAAAATATTATATGGCTATGCCATTGGACCCAACTAGTTACTTCAAAACCAAAATGGACTCATTTCTGATACAGGCCCAGGAAGAGGGTATCATCACGGAGGCAGATAGACATCAGTTTCATCTCCATGTAAACAATATTTTTATCTTTTACCTAAAATACATAAGGATATTAGATGCTCCCCTGGAAGACCAATTGTATCAGGGCGTGGCTCAATTACTGAACCCTTATCTGAATATTTGACTTACTATCTAAAACCACTACTACCTCTGATACGAGCTAGAATCCAGGACACTACTCAGTTTTTGGATATTATTTGTGACACACAATTGGAGCCCCACTGGTTGCTATGTACCTTGGATGTAACCTCTCTGTACACAAATATCCCACATTGGGCAGGTTTGCAGGCTTTGGACTATTGGTTGGGAAGATCTGTTTTTTACCAACCCAGCTTTAACACTTTTTTAGTGTGCTTGGCTGAATACGTTCTTACTAGTAACGTATTCTACTTCCAGAACCAATGCTTTTGGCAGGTCAAGGGTACAGCAATGGGTGCCTCCTTCGCACCCATTTATGCAGACCTTTTTATGGCCTATATTGAGGAGGTTATGATTTATGACTCTAATCATAATATATACATGGATGAATTGGATATCTGGAGACGATATCTGGATGATTGTTGGTTGGTGTGGAAGTCGGATGAAATTTATCTTCAGGAATTTATTGGCTATCTCAATGACAATGTGTGGGGAATTGAGTTCAAAGTAAATTGCCATAAATCCAGGATTGTTTTTCTTGATGTTGAGGTTAGCAGGAATCCTGATGACACTCTTTCCACCCGGGTGTACAGGAAATTTCCTGAATATAATTCACTTTTACATGCTACTAGCTTCCACCCCCGACATAGCATCCAGAATATCCCCAAGTCACAATTCCTAAGAGCCAAAAGGATTTGTTCAAGCCAACAAACTTTTGAGACCACTAGAGATGATCTAATATGTAGGTTTCATGAGAGAGGTTACCCCCCAGGTACTGTTAGCACTGCTTGCCATTGGGCTTCAAATTAGAACAGAGTTGACTTGTTACAAAACAAGGATAAACATAAGGATCTATCTAATTCTTTGGTTCGTCTGGTGACCACTTATGGACGTAATACACATGGGTTCATGAATATTATTAACAGACACTGGAATATTTTGATGGCAGAGGAGAGATTACATTCTTTCTTGAGGGACATATGCTCTTTTTCTTTTAGGAGAGGTCGGACATTGGGATCCCTGTTTTAGAGGATGGGTCCCAACTCCATTGTTTCTACTCAATATACACTGAGAGGTGGCCCAGTGTTGGGTTGTATACCATGTGGCCACTGTTCTTATTGTAATAAAGTTCAACATACGAGGGAATTTAGTAGTCACAATACATCTGAAATTTTCAACATCAACTTTTGGGCCAATTGTAGTACAGAGTGGGTCATTTACCTAGCCACTTGTACATGCTCCTCATTCTATGTGGGACAGACCTCCAGGCCTTTTCGCCTTAGGATTGGGGAGCACCTTAGTGAAATCAGGAACAAGCGTATCAATAATGCCCTGTTTAAACATGTTTGTAAATATAATTCTGCCTCTTTTTATTTTATTGTTATTGACTGTATTGCAGGTAAATGTAGAGATAAATCAGGTTGGCATGATTTACTTAATTTCAAGGAACGCAAATGGATCATTAAATTAGGGGCTTTATTCCCACCTGGTCTTAATGACCAATTTTAATTTACCAATGAACTGCCTTTATGTCATTACATATAAATATACGCATTTGAATGGATATTATATGCTTTACTAATTTCACTGAAGAAGGCTATTGTAGCCAAAACGGTCTGAGATAGGTAGTTGGGCATATTACCCTCTACCTGATTATTTGTCTTATTAAAGTTTATTCTGTACTCTACCACTTCTGCTGGCTATTCTTGTTTTCTGAGTTTGCACTCTTGACAGAGGAAGAGAAGTTGTCAATGAAACCATGTTGAAAATCACCCCTATGAATTCCAGTGTTTGAGTCTGTTGTAACTGATACTTGTAATTTAAAGTTATCCTCAGATGGGTGTAAGTCTAGACTACCTGATCTACTGCTCTTATTAGTAGATGCCTGGTCGGGACAGTAATGAGCCAGTTGTCTAAGTATGGAAACACTCTGAATCCCTGCAGTCCCAAACGAGCAGCTACCCCATGCCACACATTTGGTGAACACTCTTGTGGCTGTGATGTGGCTGAAGGGCAGTGCTCTGAACTGGTAGTGACTGGCTTTTTGGCAGAACTGTAAATATCTCCTGGATTGTCTGTTAATTTTTATGTGATAGTACGCATCCTGAAAGTCTATCGAGCATATCCAGTCATAGTTGCCTAAAATACGGCAGAACAGATTGAACTATGACCATCCAAAACTTTGTGTGTTGAACTACTTTGTTCAACTCACTGAGTTCCAAAATTGCTATCCAGTCCCTTGTTTTCTTTGGCACTAAAAGAATCTTGAGTAAGTTCTGGATGCTATCTGGTTTGGTGGGACCTCTTGGATGACTCCTTTTTTTTGCAGTTTTGTATTTCTAGTGCTGCTGCTTTCCTCTGGCTGGGTAGAACACTGGGAATGTTGCATACAGGTGGAGGTGGTAGGTAAAAGGAAATGATATAGCTTCTGAAAATAATCCTCTGCACCCATGTATCTTTTGTTATATTTAGCCAGGCTCTCTGGTGCAAGGATAAACAATCCCCAACTGCCTCCAAAGGTGGACAATCAGGCCTCCTTTCACGAGCACTGGTAGGATCGATCGGAGAAGAATCTCTGAACCTCTGGTTCTGCGGGCCTCCTGTGCTGCATGGGTGCTGTCTTCCATTTGAACCCCCCCCTCTGCTCCTGGGGGATCTGTCTCCACGTGGATCCTGGAAATGACCCTGGGACTTCTTGAACCATATTTTTCAACCTCCTCATTGATTCCTACAGAAGGATCTTTAAGGGATCGAAAAACAAACACCCACTGCAGAGAGGGTCTTTTCCATCTTTTTCAAACCTGGAAAGTTTGTCTTTAACTTTAGGGCTAAACACTGAACTGCCATCAAAGAGTGCTTTGATGAATGCGGACTTGAAGGGCTTTGCAAATTCACAAAAGCACATCCAGGCATGCCTCTTAATGGAAATGCCTGAATCTGCCACCCATGAGGCACCTTCAGCTGCATGCAAGATAAGCCTTAGGGCCGAATTAGAAATAGACTGTAGGGTAGCCAACTGAGAGGTGACAGAAGTCTGAGTCTCAGCAGTAAAGGTCTCAGAAAGGGATTTTGACAGTTCCTTTATCAAGTCCCTTTGTGTCTTGTAAAGCATGCCAGGTAGTTCAGGGACCTAAGGGCAAAAGTCACTGAAGCATACACACACTTCCCGAATCTGTCCAACATCCTAGACAGCCTGTTAGGGGGATGTACAGATGAACATAGCATCTATGGGCAGTCCCTTGCTCCAGAATTCCCTACCTACAGGTGCAGCCAGAATCTGATCTAGTCTTTTGTGGACTGGCTCAAACTGAGTCAGGCTTGTTCCATGTCCAACTAGGGAACAAGTCAATTGGTAGGTGGAGTAACCAAGGAGGTAGACGGGTCAGTTCCACAACCTTCCAGGAATACTGATTCCTCTAGGGAAGGGTTATCACAGGGTCAACCACCTGTCTGCTTAAGAATCTCAAAAATGTCTCCGAATGAGATGTCTTCAGGTGGTAACTTAGGGAACCTTCTCCTTCATCAAAATCAGTATCTTCAGTGACTGACTCCCGAAGGCAGTCCAAGTGCCTCCTCTTGCACTTTCTCTTCCTAGGGACTTCTTCAGTGGGATGCTCTGGTGAAGTATCAGAAGAGGTTGTAAAACCCTGTGGGGTAGCCTGGAGACTTTGAGTTGGCTGTCCCTGTGGTGTAGAATGATGTGGCTCAAGGCGCAGAAACATCTGTGATGCTGACCCTTCATCATAATATTTGACTGATTTCCATCCATCATAAACCGTTCGTTGCAAAGGATAGGGCAAAAGATTCCATCCCTTCTCTTATTACTCACTTTCAAAACCAATTCATGTAACATATCAGGTTGATACCCTCTCATTGCGAACATAGAACAGAACAAGTCACATTCTTGAACAAATTCTTCCTTTCTTGTAACCATTCTAGCCACTCTGACAAACTGACCCTTTACCACAGATCTTTTTTGGTGGGAGGGTCCATATACTAGTATTACCACCATAACTCCAACTAGTTACACACTGGCTTTTATAGTATAGTATATGTCACTTACAACAGTGACTTTAAATTTATCAGATGGGTGCTTAATAAAAACTGGGACATTTTGCTAAATGATAAATACATCAGGAGCAAAGTTGCAACTAAGTCAGGAATAGTGTATCGTAAGGGACTGAACCTTAAGAACATTTTGGAGCAAATTAATTCTAATAACAAAATTAATCCTATTAGAATGATGTCAAAATGTGGCCACTGCCCATATTGTGTTAAAATTAAAACAGGTGGGAGCTTCACAATTAAAGGTGTAGAGTACTGTCCCACCAGTAGGTTTAACTGTAATTCCAAAAAATATAGTATATGTGGCATTTTGTCAGGAATGTCCCGCTTTCTACATCAGGAAGACTGAATGTAGGCTGCAGGACAGAATATATGAACATGAATATGCCATCAGAAAAAGCAAGGAGAATAATGCACTTGCAAAACACAACTGAGAATACTGAGCACTCTTTTAAATATACGGCGATTGATGAAATAAGAGTAAACCCGAGGGGTGGTCCAACAGCCCTTTATTTAGAAAATAAGGAGTTGTTATGGCAGTTGAAGCTAAATGCATATATATGGCTGGGTCTGAATGAAGTTAGTTCTATTAGTTGCTTGTTAACGTTAAAAGCACTTGAAAGGTAAAAATGAGTCAAGGTTATGTACTATTAGGTCACTACTTCGTAAAAGAAGTTTTTCAGTGAAATACAGCTTTGTTTATATTCATTATTTTTAAGTTTTATTAACAAATATGTTGCATAAATCTATAACACAACATTTTAATTATGTAATATTTATGACTGTTTGGGATAGCTCATAGTGTAGATAACACATTTAATATATTTAACGTATTGGGTCAAATGATTTTAAATGTTTTAGAATTACAAATCTTTTGTGTGTAAAGGAGTTTTCATAGTAGTTTATACCTATATATTAAGGTAGTTTATTTTTAAGTCATGTTTCGTAATTTTTACTATATTAATGTGAGAAGAATTTGATTCAATTATGTGCCTTAATTGATGGCAGTATTTAATAGGGCTGGATTGATTGTTGAGTTTATCTGATGAAGTCCAGTTGTTATTATATGATGGACGAAAACGCTAATCAGTTATTAAAGTTTTGATGGATTCCTTTTACTGCCTTTGTCTTCATTTTGTTTTTAATTTGTCTTTTGTGTTTTTATTCTTCCTGAATATGATTCATCACTTGCTTAGCTTGTATTTTAAACGTTATGCTGGATCTGATATAGATACACACACACACACACACACACACACACACATATATATATATATATATATATATATATATATATATATATATATATAAAAGGAAAATCTAATTTAATTACTTAAAACTACTTTCTGGCAGAACATAAAAGGGTCTTTCATTTTTTGGTCAGTAAAAGATTACATTTCTTCTTTGTGTTTTGCTTTGCTGATTTGATACAGCTTGCTGTGGGTTGATGTCCCAGGTATTTTTAACCAATTAAAACTGTGCAAAGCTTGGTCTCCATTGCAAGCCGACACTTCATTGTGACTCATTTAAAAATTACTATTGTACAAAATGGTAAAATTGAACAACCACTGATTTCCTCTGCTTGGCTTGATTACTTGCATCTTCCTAGAATACATGAAGCTTTTCTAGAAACTTACCAAAATCTCTACCAAATGCACAGGCTCCATCTATTCTTTCTTGGAAAGTAATTGAATTTTGATCTGTTTTCTTCTGAAAGCAATTATCTAAAGATAAAGAAGGAACAATGAGATATATGTCCATGCAATATTATTTTGTTTGTAAACAAGCCATAACAATGCTCACACTTTTAGAAACTGAAGCAATTGTGGTCTGGCATTTCATCAGTTATAGAATGTGAAATTTGAGCAAATGCATCGCCATCTAACAACTTACATTTACTTCTGCTATTCTGTCATGCCCTTGACCATGCTGTGTTTAAGCTATGATGTAAATTGGTAGTGACTAATTCTATGAATGTGTAGCCTCATTTCACTGGATATAGTGGCTTTTTGTCAGATTTTACTTGCAAATGAATGTACAATATGCGCTACTTCTCTGAGGACAAGGTAACTAGCTTTTTACACTGTAGACATGCTTCATAAGTATAATGAAATACAGTCAACTGGAGACAATAATGTAAGAGTTAGTAGGTAAAGTTATTCAAAACAAAGGGACACAGATGATTTAGCAGCCAAAATAACCTATGCTCAGAAAAAAATGGGTAGCTGCAGTAACGTATCAGTGTTCTGAAGTAAGTGCCTATAAATCCTGACATTGTATAAGCCAGTGCTGTGCTTTTTAGCTTGCTGGTGTGCATGATATCCAAACAATTTTAGTCATGAACACTATTTTCATACGTACTGTGTTTACTGCAGTCCCTCTCCATTTAATCCTGGGGAAGTCTGCTGATGAAATACAATTTTTTTTCTTTGTAACAATGTTACTGATGCATGAATTTTTATAACTTCTGTACAAATATTTCAATGTATTGTATCTGTCCTTTGACACAGGCTGTGACTGAAAAGTGACTTGAACCAGCTCAGTCATTCAATAATAAAACAAAAACAAACAAAAAAAAATTGAAAATGCATGTCTGTCATACATGCAAGCTAATTTAAAAGCTCATTGAAAAGCTGGTGGTAGTTCATCTCAAAATCCATGTAGACACTGTAGCAATGTGGGTTTTATTCACTGAACAGATTAAATAAGTAGAATCTTGAGAATCACAAAAGTGAATCTTAAATATGGCAGACTAATGCCTAGCTTATATACACATACAAAGTACAAAATCAAGAGGTCCACAATTTAGGTGGCTTGTTTTGAATATATATATATATATATATATATATATATATATATATATATATATATATATATATTATAATTCATACTTCTTAGCTGTCTTACCATTCAATACACTTTTGCTTTTTTTTCATCTAAATGACAGCTCTTTGTGTGTGCTACACTTCTGGAAAGTTCAATATTTCTGAACACATGCTGAATTCCCTAGGCATAAAACCTTATTAAGTTTAATTCTGTTGGCTGCCAAATAAGCAATTTCTAGAAAATGTAAATCAAAGTTTAAACCAATTAGACTTGAAGTCTTGAATATTGTAAAAGAAATGAAATAACTAGAAGAGGGATCTCTAGAAAAGGGAAGAAGCAAATTATTTAGAAATAAATGGAAACTGTGGGAACAATGCATGAAGAATAATGTTAAGGAGGAGGACTGTGGTTTAAGGGAAGGCAGGAAGTGAACAAATTATGTGACATATAATGTGTGTAAGAGGAAAAAATATTACTATGGATTGTTTTCATTTTTGCTAATGTATGACTGTCTACGATAGCTTAATAATGTGTTTAAAAATATTTCTGAACATATTTCTCATGCTTTAGCATCCAGTTACATTTTCTTATGTCTAACAATTAGAGTATCGTAAAAAGAGGTCATAGTATCTACAATGTTTATGTCTGGTAACATTTCGATTTATGTGTCCCTGACAATACCTCTTTACATCACAGCCAAACAATTAACAAAAATAAATATGGTTCCTTATCTCATAAAAACAAAAAAAACAGCCAGACAGAACGTATAAAAACAATGTATAATTTTAATACAAGCTTAAACAAAATAAAACAGAGTAAAAGATAAGTGCTTTCACATCAACAGAATTTGCTTTATACAGGACCCACCTCATGTGGGGGGGGGGGGCTGCACTCCCTGCTCCTTTGATAATTATATATACCAACTATGAGATCGCACTACAGTGGGGAAAGGGCAGATTTCCTTATCAGCAGCATACCGGTAAGTGCATCCTACCTGCCGTTTTGTGTGTGTTAGTCAAGTATGGCCATTCGTTGTTTTGTTTACGATGATATTACCATTCGATAATGCTGAGTTTCAGTGTTCGATGAAATGCTGCTTGATGGCTATTTCTTTCGATGACTGAACACAGACCTGGAGGGGAGGAGACACAAGAAACACCACTGATCCTGGGAACTATCGCCCTGTTAGCCTAATGAGCCTAGTCTGCAAGGCCATGGAACGTATCATCATGGAACTCATAAACAAAGACATTGGTAACCTCCAAACTCTAGATTCCACCCAGTTCGGGTTTGTGAAAGGCAGATCATGCCTCCTTAACCTGATCGACTTCTTTGAGGCAGACACCAAAGCTGTAGATGAGAGTAAGGTGGGTCACACAGCCTATCTTGACCTCACCAAGGCTTTCGACACCATCCCCCATTCTGGAATTATAGCTAAACTCACTAAACTAGGTATAAATTCCTACGTCACAAGATGGGTTGCCAACTGGCTCACTAACAGATCCCACACTGTAAAAGTTGCATACTCCATAATCTGACCTTAAACCAGTGACAAGTGGAATACCACAGGGTTCAGTCCTGGGACATCTCCTGTTTGGTATCTACTTCTCTGAAGTACAAGCTAACACAGAAGGCCTCTGGCTAATGAAGTTCGCAGATGACTGCAAACTAGGAACCATAGTCGAGTCCCCAAATGATGTGCAAATCCTACAGAAGGGCCTCGCTGAGACAGATGTCTGGTGTCAGAGCCATGGCCTCAAGCTCATTGCCAAAAAGTGCATTGTCATCCCCTTTGGTAAAAACAATGTACCCATGAACTACTACATAGACAGCAGTCTACTTAACACCAAATGTGTGATAAGAGACCTTGGGATCCAGGTGGACAGTAGTCTGTCCTTTGATAGTCACATCGCCACAGTAGTCACAAAGTCCTTCTACGTGGCACACCTCATCATAAAAGGGTTCTCATCCAGGAAAAAAAGAGGTCATTGTTCCCCTCTACTCGACACTCATTAGACCCATTATAGAGTACAATGCCCCTTTTGGAATGTACCTCACAAGACATCTGCAGCAGCTGGAAAGGCCACAGAAGTACCTCACAAAGAGGATTACTGGCCTCAAACAGATGCCCTACACTGACCATCTCAAAAAAACTCCAGCTTTACTCCATAGCATATTGCCTACTCCGAGGTGATCTCTGCCTAACATATAAAGCTATGTCAAACCCAGAGCTGTTGGACATGCTACACCTAAAGAAATCCCAATCCCTCCGAGCTACATGGTCTAGGGACCTAAACCTTGTCACCACAATAAACAGGACATACTGGAGGGATAGATTCCTATCCCAGAGATTTCCCATACTCTGGAACAGGCTACCCATCTATGTCAAGCAAAGTTCTTCATTAGCACTCTTCAAGAAAAATCTTGATGAGTGGATGGGAAATAGAAAATACACCCCGGGGATCACTTCTGTGTCTCTGTTCGACAGTGGCACAGGAAAATAACTTTCTTGGGTGCCGTAAGCCAGGGAACCTTGTTGGCTAGGCTTACATAGGCCCACGGGCCGATAGCCTAGTACCTACCTATGAACCTATGGACCTATAACAGAGATGAGATGATAGAGGAGGTTATAGTTCTGATAATAGTAAATTACGTTTTGGGCAGTAGAGAGTTATAACATGAATTCATATGACTATAGTAGCTCCAGTTTAACTTGGGGTGGTGCAGGTGCAGTTATCTATCAGGTGCTGCTTCATTTGACATTTAAAATCTTGATGACTGACTGTGTTGAATGTTTGGATAGATCCAGAAATAGGGTTGAGATTAGAAGACTGAATTTTTTATTGTGATTTATTATATCTCTGAACCTTAGATGGGCAGTGGTTGCACTGTGACTGGGTCTGAAACCATGCTGTGAAGGAGAGAGGAGGTTTTAAGAAGTAATATATGTAAAAAGTTGAAAGTGAAAACATCTTCCTAAGATTTTGGATAAGGGTGGGAGAATGGGGACTGGTCTATGGTTTGTGAGCTCAGATGATGAGCCACCTTTATGGAGGGATATTATATTGGATTTTATTCATAAGGTGGGACATATGCTTCATGGACATAGTGCCTTATTAGACTCAAAACAGGATATGCAAAGCTATCTGCAGTGAGTTTGAGGAATTCAGAGGGAAGTTTTCAATGGAGGCGTTTTTTGTCTTAAAGGTAAGTAGGTGTTTTGTAATTGTGGATGTTGACATTGGAGCGAGTGTGAAGGTCTGTTGTGGCTTCAATGATTGAAATGGGACAGCTGGATTTGCAGTAGTTTTGTTTTGTAGGAGGGAGGTTACTGCATTTATAAAATGTGAGTTAAACTGTGAAGAAATGCTTTGGGAGTCATTGGTTAGGAACGGGCTCGGTTGGGTTGATCTTCCAGGATTGAGCACCATATTTACTGATTTCCAGATGTTTTTTTGGATTGTTTGTTGATATATTTTGGGTGCTGCTATAATAAGCTTGTTTGGCCTGCTTTATGCATTGTTTGCTATGGTTCCTTGGGTCTAAATTAAATCAGCGAACGCTTAAAAAAGCGAACGTTGGTTTATAAACACCATGTAAGTGAAAGCTTACAATCCCGAACACTTAGAACAGCAATTTTTTTTCCAAGGGAAAAAAATTGCTATTCCAAAAAAAGAAAAAACAAAATTTAAAACATTACATAAAGTGGGGGGGGCTTCACCCCCCCACACCT
Source organism: Protopterus annectens (assembly GCF_019279795.1). Classification (NCBI taxonomy): domain Eukaryota; kingdom Metazoa; phylum Chordata; order Ceratodontiformes; family Protopteridae; genus Protopterus; species Protopterus annectens. The sequence continues at coordinate 1,809,898,945 of NC_056743.1, forward strand.
GACGTGGGGGGCTGTGCTCCCCACACACTCCCTAATTAAATATACCAACTCCGACATTGCACTACAGTGACGAAAACAGCAAAATAACGAAGGCGGCCAAGTGATTTCTTTACCAGGGAAAGAATCTGCTTATATGCCGTTTCGATATTTTGCCGTTTTGCGCTTTCATGTTCGATCAAGACACATTCGATAGAATGCGTCTTCGATCATATAATAGGGAACCATTTCCTTAACTACCTAAATTATTGCAGGGATGTTTGAAACTTGGCTTGCAGCCATGATTTTCAGGTGTAATCTCTAATTTGCACATGTTCCTTTGCTTTCTGTATTTACTGATTTCCAGAAGTTTTGGATTGTTTGTTGATGAATTTTGGGTGCCGTTATAATAAGCTTTTTTGGCCTGCTTTATGCATTGTTTGCTATGGTTCCTTAACTGCCTAAATTATTGCAGGGATGTTTGAAACTTGGCTTGCAACCATGACTTTCAGTCTTTATCTGTAATTTGCACGAGTTGCTTTGCTTTCTAAGTGCTTGAAACGTGGCTTGTAGCTTTATCTCAGAGTTGCATAAGTTGCTTTGTTTTTGTAGTTAACCAAGGCCTGGTTTATTTTTAACTCTTAATCACTCATGCTCTGTCAGGATATTTAGAAATACTGTACTGAATGTATTTACTTGTTCATCAAGGGGATCAGTTTTAAGTGAAGCCAAGTTGATCTGGATCAGGCCAATTATTACAGACAGCAGTCAGTTTATAGCCAATATAGAGCAATTAACAGGGAGGCACAAAGTAGAACAGATTTTCTTTCATGTACTGAATGCACACACCAAGAAGCGAACAAACTTGAAGTAACTGGCATTTACAGTGTAATCTATTGGTCAAGATAAAGGACAGTGGCCAACTTAGTAAGTTGTCCTTGGACTGCAGGGACTATTCCTTTGGGTGGGAATGTCACAGCCACTTTCCAGCACAGGGCAGGCAAGTATTTCACTAGCTAAAATTAAGTCATAGCAAAGCTCTTCATGTTCAACTTCCTTACATTGGGCAATGACAGTATTCTCAGTGAAAAGTTTCACAGACGTGTGCCTTGTGGCAGAGCTCCTCCTATTTCAAGGCTGGGGAATTATGTAGTAACCACAGGTTAATGCACAATGACACCGAGGTGGTCGGAGCGTATAGCCAACTAGTCGAGGCAAGCAGAAACAGCAGGCAAGTTTGTGCCACCAAGATAGGAAGAAGCGAGGGGATACCAGCAACAACAACAACAACGCAACAACAAATACCAGTAGAAAAGGAGGTGATGATGGAAACAACACAATCTGATTCTACAGGTACTGTTAAAATAACATGTTTCAAACAATTTAAAATTTATAATTTTACAGAATTGCCTATAGAACCTATCCATCATCAATTGTTCCTAAAGGGCTTCAATTTTGTGCTGTCCAATAGAGCAAGTATTGAACACACCCTGGTTGACCTCAAAATGTTTACCAGGCAGTTGAATTTAAATATGTTATATGGTGGGAACGTAATAGGAGCCCACACGGTTGAGTTTAAACGTAGAACCACTGCTAATCCACCCCTGCACCCAATAGTTCAGACTTTTGAACGAGTGTGTGAATGGGACATTAGAGGCAAATTACAAAGTAAAAACAACAGGCAATTTTTTAATTTGTCCTCGCAGGGGAAATCCGTATTAACAGCTATTACCCAGGACACAGACATTAGGTGCATGCATCCGGACAAAGAGGGTGGATTAATTTTTAAGTATAACTTGGACTATCAAGGTAGGATGTTGAAATTACTTAATGATACTAATGTTTACAGCAGTGTATACTTAAATGAAATAAACATTGCGTATAGAGGCATTCGGGTTGTGCTTGATGAACTTTTGTTGTTCGATCATATTTCAATGGACTTGCACAACTTTTTAATGGTGAAAGAACCTACCATCTTTGGAATACCTGCATTACACTCAAACGTGTGTGATCCACCGTTAAGCACAATAGTGGCATCAACGGGCTCCATCACAGAGCCTCTGGCAAAATTTATTGATGCCAAACTTAAGCACATGTTTTTGCCCTTTGACCACATTATTCGAGATTCTTGGGATTTTTTAGATAAACTACGCAGTTTTAATAGTACTGACTGTATTTTAATAAAGTGTGATATCAAGAATTTGTTTTCAGTTATACCCCAAGAACAAGGATTAACCTGGTTTGATGATATAGTAAAGAGACGCAGTGGTTTATCTGAGAACGACGTTATGCTGATTCATGAATTCATGGGCATTGTTTTAACCAATAACTTTTTATGTTTTTGCAATGAATTTTAAAAACAATGTTCTGGGGTCGCGATGGGCGCAAACTGCGCACTGACCTTTGCAAATGGAGTGCTTCTTAAATGGGAGTTGGATGTTGTCTTTTTGTTACCACTGTTTAAGCTATGTAAGGCATATTTCAGATACTTGGACGATTTGTTTATTTTATGGCATGGTAATCTTGATGAATTCTATGTATTTCTTGGGCAGATGGAAGCTAGTACAGATTTCTTACAGTTCACTCACCGAATTGAGCAGACCAATATTGATTACTTGGATATTACAGTTACAAGACTCGATGAGGGGGGTTTTGAGACCAGGATTTATAGAAAATCTACACACTGTAACACCTATCTATTTTTTACAAGCTGCCATATCAAAAGAGGGGAATCATAAAAAGCCAATATATTAGGGCATCAAGATTAACATCTGATGATGCAAAGTATGTAGATGAATTTGCCCTGATTAAAGGCATGTTCTTAGAATGTGATTATCCTAGTGAGTTGCTGGACAATACAGCGAGATCTATGTTAATTGAGCGATCCACTATTTACGGACCCATTATTAAATTTGGGTTCACTAAGGTATTAAACAATGCCCAAGACACACATCCCAGTTTTTCTATGGCTACAAATATGGTGGTACACTACACAATGGATGTTAAAAATATTGAACACATTATTTTCAAAAATTGACACATATTAAATTGTGATGAGAACACCAAAAAACTGGGTAGTAGGACCCCCATATTTACATACAAAAAGAGAAGTAATCTTAAAACCATTCTAGAAAGAAACCCAGTGCAACACGATAGTGTTTCCTACAACTAGAAAGTGTGGTAGATGTAATCAATGTTGTTATATTAATTCTGATTACTAGGAGTATCTCAAAGACAGAATAGTTAGATATGCGAAAGATGGCAAATACAACTGCACTTCAGAAAGAATTATCTATTTTGCAGTATGCTCATCTTGTCAGGATTTTTATATTGGAAAAACCAACAATGCACTGAATAAGAAAGTTTATCAGCACTTATATAGTATATCAAAAGGAGACAACAAAAGTGCACTTGCACGGCACTCAATGTCCTGTAGCAATTTTACTAAATTTACGTTTTTTGTTGTTGATCAAACATCACTACAAGTGTTTCCAGGTGACTGTAAAAACAAACTGCTGCACCAAGAGATGTTGTGGCAGCTTAGGTTTGATGCAACAACCTTGCCAGGACTAAATGAAAACATCTCCATAGCTAGCAAATTAAAATTAAGATTGAATAAAATATAAAAAAATATAAAATGATTTAAATAGCATAAAGGTACACATAGGGCTGTGTTTTAAAGAATATATATTAATGTAAGGAAATTGTGGTTTTTAATATAAAAGTTTCGTGCAATGTGTCCTTAATGTTCTAAGTTGTGGGGTGACATGATTGATCCTGAGAGATGTGTGAGTGAGGGTGTGTCTTATTTACTCTGATTTGTAACAGTATTTGAACTCACACTGCTTTTGTAAAGTCAGGTTCGGAAGATGTCTTTTTTACAAGATGAAAGCACTTAGCCTGTGGTTTATCAATAAATGTTTGTTGGTTACTGGTTATCCTGGCTTTCTGTGGCTTCCAGTTTTTACTTCACAATGACAATATTCTTAGAAAGAGAGGTGAGCCTTGTTACAGAGTTCCTTCTATTTCATTTCCAGGGAATGATGTGTGACCACAGGCTACTGCAAAATGATGATATTCTTAGAGAAAACATTCACAGATGTGTACCTAGTGGCAGAGCGTCAGCTATTTCAGGGTCAGGTAACAATGAAGTGACCACAGGCTATTGTACAATGGCAATATTCTCAGTGAAAACTTTCACTTGAAGTTATGGGTTAGAGTTTGCATTTGGTTCAGCAACATGTTAATAGCAGAGAAGCTTACAGCTGTAATATTACAAGCAGGGATGTGATCGGCAGGAAACTACTATGACGCTCTTGGGTCTCCTGTGCAGTCACTCAGCGCTGCTTAAGTAATGCCCCTGTATTATTTGGCCAGGCAGTAGACGCAGTCCTGACAGAACCCAACATCACAATTTTAATTTTAGCTTTAATTATTAGCAGTCTTCTTTACTAAAAGGGACATACAAATCTTTTCAGCCATACCATGCCAAATTGGCAGCTATCACAAAGTGATTTATTCACCTTCTTAAGCAGTTAATGAGAAATCACTATGATTTGTTTGATATTGAAAAGAGTGGTAAAGTATTATTTTTATCATGTTGACATTGAGACAACATTGCATTAGTGGCTGGAAATACAAGAGTGATGTATCTGAACTCTGAAATTCTGCCATGTGGATTTCACTGAGCTTATTAGTAACCCATAACTGATACGTGTACTTTATGATCATTCCCTCCGCAGACCACATAAAAAGTAAATGTTCAACATGAGGGGAGGAATTGTCATAGGCTAATGCCTGCAGTAGTAGAATATGGTTTAGAATTACATTCTAGCACTGAACTTCTTTCAATTATAGCAGTTATTTAGAAAAATATGCATTTTTATGAAGCCTCAGGTGCTTTGGGTTAAGTTTTCTAAACAGAAGGTATAGCATATTCAGGATTTGACAGGCTACAGGAATTTAAATGTTTTCAAAGCAAAACATTACTGAAATAAGGTTCCCATATGTAAGACGTAAGTAATAAAAACCCTTGATGACTAAAGCAGGAGTCAAGCAAATAAATTATTGCAAAAATATTATCAGTTTACTGAATCACCTTCATTGGAAGCTGACTTTTGAAATTCTATGTTCCCATTTCTTTTTTAGAAAAAAAAAATGTTGGATGTTATTTAAAAAAAAATCACATGAATGCTTCAATTTTAATAGCTATAATTGCCTAATTGTTAATTGTTGTATTCTGCAAACACTGCCGAGTTACTTTTATTTGCATAAAAAAGGGTAACAAAAGGTTTGGGGATGGTTGAGGTTAAATAACAAGGCTGTGGAAGAAGTACAAACTAGTTAGGGTAAAAGTTAAGGAAAAAGATTTTCCCTAGAGGTCAGATGGGGATAGCGCCCACAACCCTCTTGGACATGAGCAGTCACCACTAAATGCAGTCTTGGGTATTGACTAGTACCTCTACAGTATTACACTAGGATGAAATGGCTAGGCTTAAAATGCCTCTGGGTCAATAGCCTAGTAATCTCCTATGATCCTATGATGGAGTGGCAAAAGGATTGTAATGGATTTTCTCTTTACAGGCACAAGAATGTATGACAACATGCAGCTGACCACCAGATGCCTCCAAGGGCCTCTTCTCATTCATCAGGGCTTCCAAACCCAACTATCCTCCTCTGGACTTTCTCTGACCAATATCTGTGGGCTGGAGAGGAACTCAAGGTATCCTAGGGCACCATTGCATTGATGATGAGGAGGATCTTTTGTTACCTGCTCATGCTTCCACCTCCTGTGTGCACCTCTCCCATCCTAGGGAATGCTGTGCAGTGCCAATGCATTGCTGGCATATCATTCTGCCTGTATGGCAGTGCAGACACAGCTCCATATTCTGGGGACAACAACCCCCCCAAGTATTCCTGGTCTTCGTCAAGCATCAACCTAGACCTACGGCACTCACTCTCCCCAGGATGTGCATTCACATCATTTCTGCCTGTGCTGTCAAGTACAGATCCACTATCAAACTCAGGTCACCTGGGCCATAGTCAGGCCTCTGTCCCTCTATACCATCTGCACAGGCACAATAAGTACCATCAGATATTGATAAGAATAATGACAATGCCCTAGCATGTTTGCTCAATAATTTTGTATAAGAAAAAAGTATTAAAAGAATAACTGGAAGTTTTTAATGGACTTTCAGGATATTAATAAAATCATAGGAGAGGTTCCTATTTTTGTAACTAAGAGAGGTAAAAACTTGAAAGAGTATTTTTATAGCGGTAGAAATAGTAGTTCTAATAGATGTACTGTAAAGTGAATATATAAGTGTAATAATTGTAATTATTGTAAACATATTATGGAAGGTCAAAAAATTATAGTGGCAGCTAGAAATGATGAAATAAATTTATCTGATAAATTTAGCTGCAAGTTGAAATATGTAGTGTACATAGCATTATGTGGGGTTTGTCCCACGTTATGTATAGGAAGAACTACTAGAGGCTTTCATTCAAGGATTTATGAGCATTTAAGGACAGTTGAAAAGCAAGAATCAAGTAATCTAGGCATGGAATGTTGTGTCATTCAAAAGCAAAAAGTTTTTATAAATTTTCAATGACTGATCAAGTGAAAAATTATGATTCCAGGTGGGATGCTGAGGAAGATCTTGACTGGAAAGAATATTGCTGGCAAATCAAATTAAATGCCTGTGTATATCCGGGAATTAATGATTGGGAAAATTTTAAAGTTGTTCTAAAAAGGAAGGGGTTAAAGCACTAAAGAGGTTTGGAAATGTGATTTTTAATTAGGTTATTTAATTTCTGTTGGTGTAATTATGCAACTTGGTCTGATGAAGGTCAATTTGAATGAAAGCACTTACCAGTTATTTTTATTATTATTTAATAAACTGTGTGTCTTTTTGCCATTTTTAAGCTGTTTTTGTTGTTTATATTATCCAGATTAGTCAAGCTTGTTTCACCACCAGATATGCAACCAAGTCAGGAAAGTTTATAATTTTTCAATAGAATGCATTTACATATATTTCTGTACCTCTAATACATTGGAGAAAATATTTTAGATGTAAATTGTAACTGTTGGATATGTGTTGATAGGAAAAGGAGAACATGGGAACAGATTTTTGGGAGTATACAGAAGTAGGTCCCTCCAAATAGGTTTTGCATTTTCTGCTTGATGAAACATTGCCCAGGTAGAGGAACAGATATTTCCAAACATTAACAAACATTATTGTCACCCATTTTAGTTTAATTTAATTTAAGTGACAAAGGCAATTATATACAGCTGGAAGTCAAGGAGTAAGCCTGCATTCATGAGTTATCAGAAATATGGAGTAGATGTATGAATGGTAAGTCTCAGCTGAGATATTTCAATAAATGGATTCCTTGGTTACATTAGAGTTAAGTAACATTCCAGCTGAATGGCACTGTACTTACAATAATTACTGTGAGCTGACAGCTAGCAGTTTTTTCTTTGTTTTTGGCTTTGTAAGCCCATGAGAACAAGTGACTACTATATGGGAGACTCAGGACAAAGACACACTAGTGAAGCTACATAGTCTGTTAAGTATTGATTGTTTGTAGTGGACAAAGTGTTCATTCTTACTTAGCACAGATTGCTATCTACCCACAGACTTTGAATTATTACAATATTACTTTAGTAATTCATTTATAGGTGATTATGATCAGGTCCTTGATCATAACCAGCTTATTAAGGTTCAAGATATGCTCTCAAAGTGAATTTTGGCATCCGTGTCACGAACACATAAAGTTGTAAAGAAATAAAACAAGAAAACATGCAAGGTATATTATGTATAAATGCAAAAAAAATGTTAATATGGCTTTGTTTCTTTTCTATTAACGTATGCATGCCAATGTCTTAAGTGATAATTGAATAAAAGGGTTAAAAAAGAACACCTAAAACTGATTATAATGGAGGCCTGATTGTAATTCTTTGTAGTGCATATCGCATTATTTGCTCCATATACTATCAGCTATAGAAAAAAGTGTAAAAGTGACAGTGATACGTCCTTTACCTGCTTTCAAAACATCTAAAAGACAGTAAAGCACTTAGCACTGTCAGACAGTCAGCAGGCAAAAAGAAAATGCCCCTCTTTAGAACTAATGGCTTTAAAAGTTGTTAGATAGTTCATTGTGTATAAATGCATTGAACTAGCCATACCCAACAGAACCAAGATGTTCTCCTCCAAAAAAAAGGAAGCCAATTTGGTGGTCCTCTGCCATTAATAAACTCTACAACAGAAGGAAAAAACTGTTGCAGAAAAAGGTGAAGTCCCAAGACTGGAAAAACTCCCTTATTAGCCTCAACAAAAAGTTGAGATCCCTCATCAAAACCTCTAAAGCTAGTTATGAAGGCAGAATTGCTGCAGACACTAAAAACAAACACAGAGCCTTCTATAGTTATATCAAAAATCTCCACGGCAATACACAGGTTTGCTCTGAGTTACTGCACAATGATACCTCCTATACAGAGCCAACAGATATTGCCAACATACTGGCTGACAGATTCAGTGCCAACTTTACCCCTCTCTCCCCCCATAAAGGACCAATCACAATACTGGAGGAATGCCAGACACCCAGCATTACTACAACACAGGTTAAAGCTGCATTGTCCAAAACCAAGAATACAGCTTCCATGGGACCCGACAATATCCCTGGATGTGTTCTACATGAACTACAACGTGAATTGGCGGATGACTGCAAGCTGGGAGCCATTATTAACTCCCCAAGTGATGTAGACATCCTACAGAAAGGCGTCACTGAGACCAATGACTGGTGTCAAAACCATGAACCTAAGCTTAATGCCAAAAGATGCATCATCATCCCCTTTGGGAAAAACTCACTTCCCAGTAAATACTACATTGATGGGAGCCCACTGAACACTGAAGGCGTTATAAGAGATCTGGGGACAGAGGTTGATCTCCTTCGACCATCACATTGCCACTGTGGTCAGAAAGTCCTTCTGAGTGGCACATCTCATTACCAAGGGTTTTGCATCCAGGAAGAAAGAGGTCATCATCTCTTTCTAATCTTTCCTCATTAGGCCAATCATCGAGTATAATGCCCCATTTAACATGTACCTCACTAGACACATGCAACAGCTGGAAAGGCCACAAAAGTACTTCACAAAGAGGATCCTAGGCCTTAAACACATATTGTACATGGACAGACTCAAAAAACTCCAGCTATTCTCTGTCTCATATTGTGTACTAAGAGCGATCCATGTCTGATCCAACTCTGTTAGAAATGCTACATCTAAAGAAATCTCAATCACTCCGCACCACATGCCCCAGAGACCTCAATCAGAGACCTCAACCTCATTACCACAATCAACAGAACATGCTGGAGGGACAGGCTCATAACCCAGAGACTGCCCATGCTCTGGAATAGACTTCCCATGTATGTCAAGCAGAGCACCTCACTGGTCCTCTTCAAGAGAAATCTTGATGAGTGGATGGGAAATAGAAAGTTCATCCTGGGGATCACTCCAGTGGCTCTACTTGATAGAGGCACTCCGAACTAACGTTGGGTGGCACAATGCCAGGGCACTTCTATGGGCTAGGCTTGTTAAGGCTTCAGGGCCATTAGCCTAGTACACGACTATGAACCTATGAACAAGTATGTCAGTCCAAAGGATTGAACAGCTTTGAAAAGCTGTCTTACCTTCTGTCATAGTCCTTTGTCACATGTCACAGTCTGTTTTAGTGCACAGCACAATATCCATTCCTAACAACATTTAGGTGTCCTTAACAAGCTTTTGTTAAGCACCTCTAAGTGGTATTAAGTTTGGGTCTTGCTCTAGAGACATCTTTGACAATCTTCTTTTCTCCCTGATTTTAGAGCATAATTAGAGTTTGAATAGGGAATTTAGGGGTAAAGCTTACAGTAAACATTTGGTAGTATAGTTTCAATGTAATTTGGGTAGGAGTAGGTGGTCTAATTTATAAGTTCAGGAAAGTGCATTATTTCTTAGTTTAATAACATAGTTAACGAAGGACTTATAGTCAATCTTTACTTTAGAAGCTAACCTCATTTGTAATTTGATTTACTAGTCTTTTTTCATAGAAAAGAAAACAGACCATATTAACATTTTTCTCATTTAAATACATTACACATTACAAATATGTTTTCATTCTTTATAATGACTCTCTTTTGGTCCAACATTACATAAATTGCTCATTTCCTATCTTCCTTTAAACCTCAGTCCTCCTGAACATTATTTTATTTATTTTACTTTGTTTGGCTTTTGTTGATTGGGTTAGCCCCACTAGGCTAGTAACCTCTTTTCAGGTGAGACCCGAGGTGGCATTTTTACTACCAGGGAAAATTTGGCAAGGACATTGAGGAACTTCCCCTACTCTTTTCAAAGGGTGATATGGGATCTTTTACATCTACATGAGCTACCAGCAAATAAAGCATATGGGACCTCAGTGTAATGCCTCATCTGAGGGATACAATCAGGAGTGCAGCTTCCCCTTATGCTGCACTGAAATGTTAGCAACTGATCTACCTGGTGTGGGAATAGAACCCACAGCCTTTTGCACCACAGGTGAGTGCGCTACCCATTGCACCACTGACACTGCTAGTGGCATGTTTTGTTTCTAAAGATTTAATTTATTTCTATGTAATTTGCTCCTTCCCTTTTCTAAAGCTCCCATTTCCAGTTCTTTTATCTATTTTACAATAATCATTAGTTCAAATACTGTTGGTTTAGAGTTTAATTACCATTTTCTAGTAACTGCTTTTTTGGCAGCCAATAGAATTAAACTTAATAAGGCCTTACGAGGTAGTCATTCCTGCTCTGAACATGCTTATGAATTTCACAGGAGCATTAATGCATAAGAAAACAACAACAGTAATATATAGTGCTTATACGTTAAACCTTCTTTGACTGACTTTCAGTTGGAAGATGCGCCTTTCTGAATGATGTTACTGTAGGAGAAATTTCCCTTACTTTATTGTAGAGAGACTTTGGAGCTAATTATGCTAATTCAAAAAGTACATGGGATAATGATCATCTATGCAGAGTGAATAGGTCTTGCGATTAACCAAAAGCAGGATTAGAATTCTGCTGCAAACTTTTGGTTTTTGGTTGCATGTGGAATCTGAATTTCTGTCATTCATATTTATGTCATAGAATCTCTATCAAGGTATTTCTTCACTGTGTGTCTTTCTTTTCCTTATGTTTCTTAGGTTCATATACGAGGATTTGGGTACAACAGGAAAATAAATAACTACTGCCAGTAATAGACTTAAAGCCGCAGTGGTACAGCGGTAGTGTTGTTGCCTCACAGCAAGAGGTTCTCCTGTTCGATTCATGGCTGGAGTGCCTTCTGTGTGGAGTCTGCATGTCCTCCCTGTGGTTGAGTGGCCTCCGAAAGACATGCGTGAATAGGTGTGCCTTTGCTGAAGGTTGGGTGTCAGGCTGGCAACTTGGCACCATAAAAATCGACTGCCAATCATTAGCAGACTGGAGTTCCGCTGTGGCGACCCCTAACCGGGAAAAGCCACAAAGACTGACAGTAATAGACTTGGAAAATTAAATATTAGACTACTACTTTATACTGGGAAAAATATTGCTATGAAAAACAGACTGTGATTATGGTAGACAAACAAATAAACAAACAAACACAGCTTTATATAACGTCTGTGTTATTCACACTGAAGATAGGAAAATAACTCAGAGATTAGAGAAATTACTTAGACTCTTCAAGGGCAGTATCATTATTTGTATCCCACTACAGAAAAAGGTTTTGAATTTGTATACCCCCCCGGGTCTGCAAACTATCTTCTAGCTCCAGTAACTCTTGAGACTTTTCATTATCACATGAGGAGACAGAGCTACCAGAAGGGCCATCATCCATTCAGCCATCAAAGATGTTTAGTCTTTCACTTGTACATCAGCCTTCCCTCCTCACATTTCGAGGTTGCATCCTTCCCCCTTCATAATAGGGCTGCCTGAATTTAATAGCAGACCCTTAACTGGCCCAAGGCTCGAGAACTAAATGGCATCCCCTGGCAATTATACACACACACACACACACACTGGTAGGGAAAATAATTTTTTTATCCCTATCCTACCCCTCATTGATCTAGCATGTGCACTGCTTAGAAGATATGTACAATAATAGCCTGTGATGCATGTGTAATACTTATCATGCATGGACCACAAGTTACAGCACCATGCCCTGCTTAGTGTGTTAGAGTGCCCACCTGGATCCATCCTGCAACTCCGTACCATCCCGTAGTGAAGGCAGGAACCTCATGCAGGTCAATCTGTCTTCCTCACCCTAAGATGGGCAAGTTGACAGTGGACACTAATTCTCATCAACCTTCTGTAATTCACAGTGTTTGGGCCTCTACTTGATCTCAGGTTGACTGTTATCTCTATACACCATGGAGCTGGCTGAAAAGGATTTCTTTTCTGAGTGGTATTAGATCTTGTAAAAAGGAGACAGCCATAACAGATAAAAGACTGGTCTCACAACAGCACAAATGTAAAAAGTAAAATAAAAGAGACCAACTAACAAGACCAACATCACACCATCTAAAACATAGGATCATAGGAGGTTACTAGGCTATTGCCCTAAGGCCCTTACAAACCTAGCCAAAAATTTAACCCATGTTCTGACAAGTCAGCACCCAATGCCCCTGTCCAGCAGGGACACAGGTGGAATCCCAGGGATGTATTTTCTGTTCCCCATTCAGTTATTCAGGTTGCACTTAAAAAGGGTTAATGAGGTACTCTGGTTGATGTGGAGAGGGAGTCTATTCTCCAGAAGGAGGAGTTTCTGGGACACAACTCTGTCCCAAAAACAATTGGCTTAGCTTCTGGTGTCAGTCCAAGGGGATCTAGTATCTGTCAGCTTGGGAAGATATGGTCGACAGACTACATTCCTTTGCCAGAGATGGTCTGAACCTGTCTCCTCTAGGGTTTCTTATACTGGCAAAGATGCTTGCCTGCCCCATAGTGCCTTTCTTAGGCAATGTCAAAATTACAAAATTTCTGACATTAAAATATCCACTTGAGACAGACTCAAGGTTATGCTGCTTAATGCTAGGAGTCTAAACAAGAAATTGCACTCCCTTGGAAGCACTCCTCACCACGGAAGATGCTGATGTCTGTGCAGTCACAGAGATATGGTTAAAGGCCACAGACAGCATCCAGGCTCTGCAAGGCTACAATGCCTTCCACACATTCAGACCTCAAAACGAGCATGAAAGAACCAAAGGTGGAGATGTGTCCATCTTCCTTAAAGCCAAATATACCTTGAGACTGGTTAAACAGTATGGCTGTCTTGAGCTACTACAGGTCCAACTAATTATAGGTAAAATACCTTACCACATCATTGTTAGCTATAGGTCCCCCACTACGAACCAAGAGAAGCACACTGCCTACCTGGACTTACTGGAGTCACTCGCTATATAGCCAAACACCTAGGTCATGGGAAATGTAACTGTCTTTCTATTAATTGGGTGAAATACACAAGCACAAAGATACTCACCCTGAGGGTCCTGAACTTTGTCAATATAAACGCTCTGGAACAGACAGTTTGCACCCCAACAACTGGCTCAAATGTCCTAGACTTTCTACTCACCAACATTGGGGGGAGGTCACTGCAATACCCCCTGTGTGTTGCCATCCCTGGTAAGGTCAGACAATAAATCAATCTCATTCAAAGTAACAATCAGAGCTGACATGCCCACAGGAGCAAAAGAACTAAAAAATTTCTCCACAGCAGACTGTAACCTACTAAGCGAAGGTATAAAAAATTTCAAAAAACCTGCTAACATAGTGGACAATGATGCTGACATCCTACAGAAAGGCAAGGCTACAGAACAAGTGATGTTGCCATCCTACAGAAAGGCCTCACTTAGACCAATGACTGGTGTCAGAACCGTGGCCTTAAGCTCAATGTCAAAAAATGTCTCGTCATTCTCTTTGGGAAAAACCCAGTTCCCATGAATTACCACATCGATGGTAGTCCACTGAACACAGAAGGTATTATAAGAGATCTGGGAATGGAGGTTGACAGGAACATCTCTTTTGCCCACCACATTGCCACTGTGGTCAGAAAGTCATTCTATGTGGCACATCTCATTACTAAGGGTTTTGCATCCAGGAAGAAAGAGGTCATTGTCTCCCTCTACTCTTCCTTCATTAGGCCAATCATAGAGTACAATGCCCCATTTGACATGTACCTCACAAGACACCTGTAACAACTGGAGAGGACGCAAAAGTACCTCACCAAGAGGATCTTAGGCGTTAAACACTTGTCCTATATGGAGAGACTCAAAAAACTCCAACTATTCTCTGTCTCATATTGCCTACTTAGAGGCGATCTCTAATTGACTTACAAAACCATGTCTGACCCAGATCTGTTAGAAATGCTACATCTAAAAAAATCCCAATCCCTCCGCACCACACACTCCAGAGACCTCAACTTCATTACTGCAATCAACAGAACATGTTAGAGGGACAGGTTCATAACCCAGAGACTGCCCATGCTATGGAATAGATTTCCCATACATGTCAAACCAAGCACCTCATTGGCCCTCTTCAAGAGAAATCTTGATGAGTAGATGGGAAATAGAAAATTCACCCCGGGAATCACTCCAGTGGCTCTACTTGACAGAGGCACTGGGAACTAAGGTCGGGTGGCATGACGCCAGGGTAATCCTATGGGCTAGGCTTGTAAAGGCACACACCTATGAACCTATGATTCAAATGCAGAGGTGTAGACAAATGCCTTGTATAAACACTTAAGCAACTGTATAGACTCGGCTGTACCTGACTGGATCAAAACCTGGTCCCCACAGAAAATAAAAGCCACCCTGGTGGACCTCAAGTATAAATAGGTTATATAACAAGAGGAAGAAACTGATGTCTGAGAACAAGAAGGGACTGATTCAGCAGAGGAAAAATACTCTCTCCAGCTTGAACAAGCAAATCAGATATCTTGTAAAGTCCTCTACAGTTAATTACAAAGCTAAATTAGCATTCCCAGTTAAGGATAATCATAAGGCATTCTTTAGCTATGTCCGAAATCTAAAAGGGAATGCCCAGCTATGTGCCAAGCTTGTAGAGGATGGTATCACTCATACTGAACCTGAGGAAATTGCCAACCTGTTAGCTGACAGATCTAGCACAAACTTTCTCCCCTGTCCCCACCAGCCATACCTGAAAGCATAGCTGACACTAGTCCTCTGCCTAGTATCTCTAGACAGCAGGTCATATCTGCACTCACCTAGGCCAAAAACATAGCCTCAGTGGGACCAGATAACATCCCAGACTGCTTACTAAACAACCTAAAACAACACTTAGTGGAAGCACTTGGTGATCTCTTTAACCACAGTCTGAGAATTGGCTTTCTTCCAGAAGAGTGGATAACAGCAACAGTAATCCCCTTGAACAAAGGGGGACCATCAACTGACCCTGTGAACTACAGGCCCATAAGTCTAATCAGCCTCATCTACAAGGCCATGGAAAGAATCATCATGGTCCTTATCAACAAGGACATAGGTGACCTTCAAACTCTTGACTCAACCCAATTTGGCTTCATTAAGGGTAGATCATGCTTATTAAATTTGGTAGACTTCTTTGAGAATGTCACCAAAGCACTGGATGAAGGTAAAGCAGTGCATACTGCCTATCTTGACTTAGCCAAAGCTTTTGACACAATTCCCCACTCAGATATCTTTGAGAAACTCTTCCATCTGGGGATTAAACCTTACGTCACCAGATGGGTAACCAATTGGCTCACCAACAGAACACATATTGTCAAACTTGGCAGCTCCACCTCTACCAGTAGATCAGTCACCAGTGGTGTACCACAAGGATCTGTACTGTGCCCTTTACTGTTTGGAATCTATTTCTTGGAAGTACAGGCTAAAGTAGATGGCCTGTGGCTTGCCAAGTTCACTGATGACTGCAAGCTGTGTGCAGTCATTGAGTTCTGTTACTACAGAAGAGGCCAACATAGACAAATGACTGGTGCCAAAGCCTCCGGCTAAAACTAAACACAAAAAAGTGCTTTATTATCCTGAATGGCAAAGAAGAATTCCCTGTTAACTGCAATATTCACAGTACCTCCCTAAGCTCAAACCCTATGGTGCAAAATTTGGGTACACAGGTTGACAGCAATATAAACTTTGATAAACATGTTTACATAGTGGTAAGGAAAGCCTTCTACATTGAGCATTTCATAAGTAAGGGCACTGCATCCAGGTCTAAGGATGTTATAACTCCTCTGTACTTGACCCCCATCAGACCACTAATAAAGTACAACGCTCCGCTTTACATGTACTTCATCAGACATCTGCAGCAGCTGGAGAGAACATAGAGGTTTCTCACCAAGAAAGTCCAGGGCCTCTCAACCATGACTTACATGGATAGTCTGAAAGCCCTGTCACTGTACTGCGTATCTTACAGGCTGTTGAGAGGTGATTTTTGCCTAGCAGTCTCTGACCTTGCCCTAATGGAAATGCTGCACATCCCCAAATCAAATGGGACAAGAATCACTTGCTCCAGGAATGTTAACCTAGCCTGTGACATTAACAGCACATGCTGGAGAGATATATATCTCCCAGAGATTGCTGCTCGTCTGGAATAAACTCCCAATTCATGTGAAGTAGGGCTCCACAATGACCTTATTCAACTGCAACCTAGACGACTGGATGGGAGACTGCAAATTCACCCTGGGGGAGGCAAGCATGTCACTCATGGACAGGGGTAGTCAGTGCTGATCATAGACTTCCTCTGCAAATAATGCCTGGATAACTCTAGTATAACATGACTATGCTTGTAAAGGCTCTAGGGCCATTAGCCTTGCAATCTTCTATAAACCTATGAACCTATAACAAGATTGCTAACAGGAACAAAAGTACTCAGTTTTCTAAAATAATGACCGTAGGATAGATGTGAAAACATTGTTCTTAATGTCACATTCCTAGCAAATAATTCTAAGTCAATAAGAACATCAGCCAAATTGGATCAAACAGCTGGAATTAAAGATACACCTCTGTTCAAAACATTCAGATGAACAGAACAGACAAAATATTAATAACTAAACCTTTCAGAATCTTGCTTCATGTTACAGCACCTGGATTTATTTGCCCCAGTGGCTGCATTCTCTTGCAACCTTTCCACCCATGACTTTGAGAGTGATCTTGCCTTTGATCCTCCACTGTCCTTACTGGCTCTGGTAGAAGAAGAAATAAAGAAGGGGCTGTAGTAGAAAAGTGGACAGCACTAGGGTTACGCACACTTGCCAAAAAAACAGAATGAAACACAGGCATATACACTATCTGCGAATTCGGCTGCTCACCAAAGTGGATATGTCATTAGCTGAGGATACAGCAGCGGGTATGTGGATACACCCCACTTGTAAATCAACCTGCTCCTCAGTAGTTGTCACCACAGCAGCTGTCGTCATACTGGTCATGCATATAAATTTAGTTTTTACGCTGACTGTAAAAGCACAGATCTAGTATATTTAGCCCAGTGTACCTTCTGTTTTTGTTTTTATGTAGGTAAGACGAATCATTCATTTAAAAAACATATTGTAGAACATTTGAATGATATTAGGAAAGAGAAGACGTTGAATGCACTGGCTAAACATATATGTACTGTACCCAAAAGACACTCTTTTATGTTTTTTGCTTTACAACTTCTTAATGTTGATTTGAGTAGTATAGATATTTTAATAAAACTGAATATATGGAGTTGAAATGGATTTTAGAATTGCAAGCAAACAATGGTTCAGGACTTAATGATACTGTTCCTTTAAGACCTGTATTTAAGTCACATGCCCTGTTTCATTAATTTAGTATTTAAATGCTTTTGTTTATGGATGTTTTATTTGGTCTGATGAAGTGCCTATTAGGTATTAGATAATGTGCCTGAATGTGGTTATGCGATGAATGCTTATTAAAATATTAGGATATTAAAATTAAAAAAAGATAAATGCTTACCTTCTGCACATACACAAATCTCTCCCTTGCAGATTTTGTCTAGGAGGCCTGTTTCTTTTGTCAGATGGTAAAACTTTGTGCAACGATTTCCTGTAGAAATAACAATTACAAAAAAAAGATGCTGTTGGTAAAACTTCAGCTTATATTATATATACCTATGCATATTTTAAGTGATAAACTCCATTCTGCTTTCAGTAAAATGGGTAGGTTAGTAGTTCAGTCTGGTATACTGATTTATCAGCTCCCTATTCTGAGACTTGTAAGTCTGAGACCAAGAATGATAAAACAAGTTCAAAAATAAAGTTGTTTTTTAATGGGGAGAGGCAGGCCCCCCATATCCTGAACTTATATATACCAACGCTGAGTTTATCATTGCTCAGATAAAAGGGAACATTCCAAGAAATGGCAACGTCAGACTTGATGTATTTAAGACTGCATTTCTCGGATTCAGTCATTCTATGTTCTGGGTCTTTTACTATCAAGTCTCAGAATATCAGACAGTTACCTAATTTATCATTATGATTATTTAAAATGTTTTTTAAAACATACAAGTTGCATGAAGATTTTTTTTTTCAGGCAAGATCTAAAGTTTTGAAAATGGATAAACAAGACTTGCAAGAGGGAGAGCCTCTTAACTCAGCATATTCCCAGCCTGTGGTATAAGATACCATTACAGGTCAGGCAAAATACTACTTTGTGTGCCCTTAATGCTAGTCTTGATGATTGGATGGATAGACATACATTTACTCCATTGTTATCATGTACGGCCCTGCTTGATTTGGAAGGTGGGCACTATTAGGTACTTGTAATGGGGGAAAGAACTTAAATGTGTCTACTTAAAGGTGTATGTGGCTAGGCCTCTTATGGTCCCTCTCATCGCTTCCCTAGTAATAGTTCTATCTTCCTATGTTCCTGTCGGCTTTGCACACATACCTCTCAACTTCTTTGATTAAGAATTTTGTACAAAGCCAAACCTACTGAGAGAACAAAAACCCAGAATTAGGGACACTTTTAATTACTCTAATTCACTTAAAGAGTTAGTATAACAACAAGATTCACATCAACATCCACTTTCTGAAATATGTTGTGTAATAGACTGATTGTAATCCTCAATGATGTACCAGAAAATCAAAAAAAAAAAAATGATGACAGGGCAAAAATATGAGGAAAAATCAGCATATATTGCGAAATCGGTGACAGTTGAGAGGTATGCTTGAACATAATTTTTATATTATATGTGTATAAATAATTTCCATTTTAATTAACTCTTTCTATCATTCCTCTGTTCTCCCATCTAAAGAAATTTTGCTGACTGGCTCTTATTCAACAATACAATTAGATAAACATATTAAATAAATAGACAAATAGACGGACAGACAGAGAAAGATGATTATTGCATTCCATTTGCAGATTATAAGCAAGTCCAAACTTTTGCTAGGGTTGAGGGCAGTAATCCCTTCTCAAACGGCAAAACTGTTTGCTTCCCCTACACTATTGTTGTCGGATGAGTGTCCACAGATGTGCAAACTGTAAGATATCATAGAAAATAACACTGACATTGTTTTGATTTGGGTGAGGCATACCTTAATGTGAGTACAGGCTGAACAAGGTTACCCTAGGTTGTTAAATTTATCAGGGAAGTGTGAAAGAAAGAATGGTATGAAAACCAGTGAACACAGTATTATGTCATTTCACACTTTGCTGTTTGTGGGTTGCCAGATTGCGTGTACTTTTGAACTGAGTACCTCCTATATTCATCCAGTGTAGATGGTGTCATTAAGGATAAAAAGGTTAATTTGGTTGGGGAGACAAAAAGCCAATGAAGAGGTGCAGAAGTATTAACTGCTTAGAAGTACCTGCTATCCAGATATAAGATATACTAGGATAGTAAGCACTAAATTGCTGTAGTGAAGAAAGCTGGAGTACTTCACTGTGGTCACTATAGCACTGAGATTTCTGTATGGAAAGATCATCATCATCATCATCTTTCGGCTTTTCCCCTTAGGGGTCGCCACAGCGGATCATCTGTTTCCATTTTTTCCTGTCCTCTGCATCTTGCTCTGTCACACCAACCACCTGCATGTCCTCTCACCACATCCATAAACCTTATCTTAGGCCTTCCTCTTTTCCGGTTACCTGGTAGCTTCATCCTTAGCATCCTTTTCCCAATATACTCAGCATCCCTCCTCAGCACATGTCCAAACCAACATAATCTTGCCTGTCTGGCTTTGTCTCCAAACCTTCCAACCTGGGCTGACCCTCTAATATACTTATTCCTAATCCTGTCCACCCTCATCACACCCAGTGCAAATCTTAACATCTTTAACTCTGCCACATCCAGCTCAAACTCCTGCCTTTTTGTCAATGCCACTGTCTCCAACCCATATAACATAGCTGGTCTCACTACCCTCTTGTAGACCTTCCCTTTCACTCTTACTGGTACTCGTCTGTCACAAATCACTCCTGACACTCTTCTCCACCCACTCCATCCTGCCTGTACTCTCTTCCACACTCACCATTACTCTGAACTATTGATCCCAAGTATTTAAACTCATCCACCTTCGCCACCTCTACTCCTTGCATTCTCACCATTCCTCTATCCTCCCTCTCATTCACACACATATATTCTGTCTTAGTCCTGCTGACCTTCATTCCTCTTCTCTTTAGAGCATATCTCCATCTCTCCAGGGTCTCCTCCACCTGTTCCCTACTCTCACTACAGATGAAAATGTCATCTGCAAACATCATAGTCCACGGGGACTCCTGTCTGATCTCGTCTGTCAACCTGTCCATTACCATTGCAAATAAGAAAGGGCTTAGAGCTGATCTTTGATGTAATCCCACCTCCACCTTAAACACATCTGTCACTCCCACCGCAGACCTCACTGCTGTTACACTACCCTCGTACATATCCTGTACCACTCTTACATACTTCTCTGACACTCCTGACTTCCTCATACAATACCACAACTCCTCTCTAGGCACCCTGTCATATGCCTTCTCTAAGTCTACAAAAACACAATGCAACTTCTTCTGACCTTCTCTGTACTTCTCCATCAACACTCTCAGAGCAAACATCGCATCTGTAGTGCTCTTTCCCAGCATGAAACCATACTGCTGATCACTAATCATCACGTCCCTTCTTAACCTAGCTTCCATTACTCTTTCCCATAACTTCATGCTGTGACTGATCAATTTAATCCCTCTGTAGTTACTACAGCTCTGCACTTCACTCTTATCTGCTCAACACACTCTCCTCGCTTGTAAATATGTTTCCCTCATTATCCTTCATCACCTTTACCTGCTGCACATCTTTCCTAGCTTGGTCCCTCTGTCTAGTCAATTGGTACAGGTCCTTTTCTCCCTCCTTAGTGTCCAACCTTTCATACAACTCTTCATATGCCTTATCCTTAGCCTTCGCCACCTCTCTCTTTGCCATGCACCTCATCTCCTTATACTCCTGTCTACTTTCTTCATCTCTCTGACAATCCCACTTCTTTGCCAACATCTTTCTCTGTATACTCTCCTGTACTTCCTCATTCCACCACGTCTCCTTGTTGTCCTTCCTCTGTCCAGATGTCATACCAAGCACCTTTCTAGCCGTCTCCCTTACTAGCTCTGCTGCAGTTACCCAGCTATTTGGTAACTCTTCACTACCACCCAGTGCCTGTCTTAACTCTTCCCTGAACTCCACCTCACAATTACGCTTTTTCAATTTCCATCATTTGATCCTTGGTGCTGCCCTCACACTCCTCCTCCTCTTCTTGATCATCAACGTCATCTTACAAACCACCATCCTATGCTGTCTAACTACACTTTCCCCGGGTCACTACTTTACAGTCTCCAATCTCCTTCAAACTGGCCCTTCTACATAAGATATAATCTACCTGTGTGCATCTTCCTCCATGCTTGTATGTCACCCTATGCTCCTCCCTCTTGTTAAAATACGTATTCACCACAGCCATGTCCATCTTTTTTGCAAAATCCACTACCATCTGACCTTCTGCATTCCTTTGTTTAACACCATACCTACCCATCACTTCCTCATCCCCTCTGTTCCCTTCACCAACATGCCCATTGAAATCTGCTCCAGTCACCACTGTCTCACCCTTGGGTACAGTCATAATGACTTCATCCAACTCATTCCAAAATTTTTCTTTCTTGTCCATCGCACACCCAACTTGTGGAGCACATGCACTAACATTCATCATTACACCATCAATTTCCAGCTTCATAAACATCACTCTATCCGACACTCTTTTCACCTCCAAAAAACTCTTAGCATACTGTTCCTTCAGGATAACTCCTATGCCATTTCTCCTCCCATCCACACCAAGATAAAACAATTTGAACCCACCTCCGATACACCCAGTCTTACTCCCCTTCCATCTGGTCTCTTGCACACACAATATACCAACCTTCCTTCTGTCCATCATATCGGCTTGCTCTCTCCCTATACCAGTCATACTGCCAACATTCAAAGTTCCGACCCTCACTACCACAGTCCTAGCCTTTCTCCTCTCTTCCTGCCTTTGGCCATGCCTTCCACCTCCTCTCCTCCAACAGCCAACAGTAGCCCAATTTCTGCCAGCACCCTGTTGGCTAACAGTACTGGTGGCAGTTGTTGTTAACCCGGGCCTCGACCGATCTGGTATGTAAATCTTTTCTGGTGTCCGCATGAATAATTTGGCCAAGTTAAGTATCATGTCGTTGATGTGTCAATGTAAATACTATTCACTTCTTGTAGCGGGACAGCTACAACATTTCTGGGACCGATCTCTGTTACTGTCTGCATTGTGTCATAACAGATACGTTCACTGATATGTCATTCAGTCTGTCATACAAAGGCTTGTACTGAAGTGGATACATCAGATGAAGTGAAGTGAAGGAAAGGAAAAGAAAAGAATGAGAATGACTGCTGTGAAGAAATAGGATGAATAATCAGTAGAGCAATTGCTGAGAGTTACTTTAACCAAGTGTAAATCCTACAGCTACAGCACAGTGTCACAAAAGGAGATACTGCCAGCCCAGCTATCTAGAATTTTGTAAATAATTATATGTAATTTGTGACTCTCAACATGATGTATACAAGATGTTTGTGTTGCAAATGTATTAGAACTGTATGTCATGTGTATATCAAACTGCTTGAAGGTATTTGCAAAGTGCTTGAAATGTAAGCACAGCATGCCGTACTGGAATAGAAGAGAAATGCACCTGCACTATTGTAACTGTTTAGATGTATATATTTTAACAGTGGAAACTGGAATTTAAAGGTTAACTTCAGAATAATAGCTGAAATTAAATTACTTAATGGCCAGACCATAAAATATGTTATCTTTCAGTTTCAGTGCAGCAAGAGACACAATGTCTAAAACTAGGGAGCTTTCTGTATTGTTTTGGAAGTGTTTTATTGTTTTATAACTTCCAACCCCTGCCAAAGATCTGTGGTCTATGTATTTTCACAGGTAGATGCTAAGTGCTGCTAGCTTTCAGTAGTGGGGGTTTCACCTGGGATAGAGTCAGATGACAAGAAATGATGTCATCCTGCAAGCTATCCCAACAGTAATATCTGAGTTATTAATTTAAGAAGTCTCTGAGAGAGACACAGCATTCTGTATTCTTTCTTGGACCTGGCAACAACAAAGATCCATTCACCACATTTGCCTTGCTCTGAGTAAGTAAGTTAACTAGGATATAGTAATTCTCTAGATCTAGTCAGGAATATAGCAAATCTTAATTTAGATGTTTTTCTTTATTTATTTGAGACTGTCCTGCAATGTTGTTTTAAATATTTCCTGTGATTTTGAACTCTGATGTTACTGTGATTATACTGAGTGTTGTCTTTTTCTTTTATTTATTATTAAATATATTTAAACCTTTTATTGAGGCTGATGTTTGTGGATCTATTTAAGTTGTGAGAGTAATTGCACATTTCCTGGTGACACTGTGGACCACTTCTAATAGTCCTGCTCTTGGTCAAACTGCCATTTGTATTAACAGTAACATTACACAGTAAGATTGGATGCCCTTTGTTAAGGGCCTTCAAATAACTGATAAGGAGTGGCTGGTGGCAGTGAAAACTACCTTACAGTCTGGGCAAAAGGGAGCATAGCTAGTAAACTTGTAGCATCCTTTCTCAGGTGTGTTTGTGTATATAAATCAAACCTCAAAGAGTGTGTGTATTAGCTACTTGGCAGGGACAGAAAGCACTGGTTGGACAGAGAGTGTCCTGGAGGTCTTGGTTTGGCCACTCAGCTGAGATATCAACTCTATAGCTGTGCCAGTGGTGAGTCTTATTAGGGATCTGGAGAAAGAGGGAGAAACCAGCTCCAGACTAACTGTAGTCTCTTTGTGCTCTTAAGGGAAACTGCACTTGATGCAGAGGGCTACATCTGGAAAAACTGTGTGTGTACCTGTTATCCTCCCAGGGAACATCCCCCACTGGTGGCAGTGGTGAGGATTGAGGCTCCTTGATTACTAGTCCAATAGTGGGGTGTCACACACAGAGCCCACTGACAAAGTACTGATCCAAAAGCAGGTAGTGGTACTCTATGAGACATGAGAGGGATGAGCAAGGGATTACTTAAACCTTTTAACTCAGAAGTGATTAAAAACAAGGTGCAAAGGAGTGGGGTGAGCTATAGAGCCTATGGAATGTACACAATGCAGTATAAGTCACAGAAGGTGTGACGTATATATATATATATTGGTACAACAGTGGGCTTTTGTTATGCAGACTGTGTCCAGCTGTACATCTGTATTTTTAGAGAAGGCACCCGGCAAACAGTTAAGAATTTCAGCTACAAAGCAAACAGAGTAGTTACTGCCTTGTATCTAAAGTTCTTTGAAGACTGGCTAGTGCTTAAAGCATCTTAGGATAAGAACTTGGCAGGAAAAGTAACATAAGTGCCACACAAAAAGGGTGTATGGAAAGGTTTTTTTTCCAATATTATAGCAGATATAAATATAGAAGCTATTGAAAATGGAAAATTCATTGAAGACAATCTTCCCAATTCTAACTCATCAAAAAAGTCTAGAAATGTAAAGTAATTTAAGACTTCCTGGATATCAGTTAATAAACTATGATTGCCAGGTCATTCTTGTGTTGAATTTCCATTTTATCAACTTTTCATTGTTTTCTGCAACTATTCATTATATTTTTGCTCTCTTTTCTTGAATTTGACAACAGTACTCACTGTTTGTTGTCTTTGCAACTAAACATTCCTAGCTATAATATACCAATTACCATTTTTCATTCTGTTATGTTCCACTGTTAGCAAATTAACTTCAGTTTACAAATTCTGATGTTTTTCTTTTCAGCTCAAAACAGTATCATCCTCAGTTTGAAAATACTTCATCACTTTCTAAATATACACCAGAAGTAATGGTTTGAAACTAACTTCTGCTTTAGTTTTTAACTTCAAGTTTATATATTTTGTACTCATTCCATGTTATGTGCAACTTTTTCTATAATGTGTTGCTCTCCACTTACATTATTCAACTTTTCTAGTATACATGGTATTTTAACATCCCTTAGGGAAGCCTACTGCTGCATAACAGTATTACTTTCTGAAAAATGTACTTGGTCATTAGAACCTTGCTTTGTTTCATTATTACCTGATGTGCAGTCCCACATTACCACAGCTCCATATTGGCCTGCTTATTACCCCTTTTCCCTTTTATTATCTGTACAACCTGTGCCTTGTATTGCACACAAGAAATGGTCAGACTCGAGTACCAGATTTCTAGAGTGCAGGCTTTTTTTTTCAACTGTTCATTAGTACTCTCTGTTATAGGTTCATAGGTAGGTACTAGGCTATCTGCCCGAGGGCATTTATAAGTCTAGCCAGAGTGTGTCGGCGTTTGCCACCCCATTGATTAATTAACTGATCCTCTGTCGAGCAGAGCCAATGAAGTGATCCCAGGGGTGTATTTTCTGTTACCCATCCACTCATCAAGGTTTCTCTTGAAGAGTGTTAGTGAGGGGCTCTGCTTAATGTAGTTTGGAATTTTGTTCCAAAGCATGGGGAGTCTCTGTGACAGGAATTTGTCCCTCCAGCATGTTCTATTTATTGTTGTGGCAAGGTTTAGCTCACTAGAGCACGTGGCACGCAGTGACTTGGATTTCTTTAGGTGGAGCATGTCCATCAATTCTGAGTTGGACATGGCTTTGTAAGTCAGGCAGAGATCACCTCTGAGTAAGCGATATGCCACTGAGTACAGCCGGAGTTTCTTCAGTCGGCTGCATAGGACATATATTTGAGGCCAGTAATCCTCTTTGTGAGGTACTTTTGTGGTCTTTCTAGCTGCTGGAAGTGTCTTGTGAGGTACATCTCAAATGGGGCATTGTACTCTATGATGGGTCTAATGAGTGACGAGTAGAGGGGCACTATAACCTCTTTATTTATCGATGTGAACCCTTTAGTAATTAGCTGGGCCACATAGAAGGATTTCCTAACTACTTTGGCAATATGATTGTCAAAGGAGAGATTACTATCTACCTGGGTCCCCAGATCTCTTATTACCTCTTCTGTATCAAGGGGGCTACCACCTATGTGGTAATTCTTGGGTGTTTTGTTTTTCCCAAATGGGATGACTATGCATTTTTTGGCATTTAGCTTGAGGCCATGACTTTGACAGCAGGTGTCTGTCTCAGTAAGGCCCTTTTGGAGGATGTCCGTGTTAACTGGATAGTCAATTATGGCTCCCAGTTTGTAGTCATCGGCGAACTTGGTTAGCCATAGTCCTCCTGTGTTTGCCTGTACTTCTGAGAAGTATATGCCCAACAGTAGGGGTCCCAGTACCGAGCCTTGTGGGACACCACTTGTGACTGGTTTAGAGTCAGACCTGGAGCTCGCTATTCTTACCGCGTGAGTTCTGTCTGTAAGCTAGTTGGCAACCCATCTCATGACGTAGGGGTTTATGTTCAGGCTGGTGAGTTTTTCTGTAATACCCAAGTGGGGAATGGTGTTGAAAGCCTTGGCGAGGTCAAGGTAGGCCGTGTGAACCACCTTTCCCTCATCTATGGACTTGGTGACTGTCTCGAAGAAGTCAACCAGGTTGAGTAGGCATGATCTGCCCTTAACAAAGCTGAACTGGGTCAGGTCAAGTGTTTGGAGAATCCCAATGTCTTTGTTAATGAGTTCCAAGATGATGCGTTCCATAGCCTTGCAGACCAGGCTAGTCAGGCTTATGGGGTGATAGTTACCAGGGTCAGTTGTGGCCCCTCCTTTGTGGAGAGGAATAACCCCATTCTATGGGCACGTAGCCTGTGGAGAGGCTGAGGTTTAATAGCATGTTTAGGTGGGGGGTTAATTCGTTCTGTAGTTTGTACAAGACGCAGCCTGGGACACCATCTGGTCCTACTGACGTTGTATTTTTGGGTTTTGAAAGGGCTGTTTTCACCTGTGTGTCTGTGATTTTTCGGACACTGCACTTTTCTGGTATTGTTGTGGGCCCTTTTGGAGGTGAGAGGGGGCTGAAGTTTGCACTGAATCTATCTGTCAGGATGTTGGCAATATCAGTAGGTTCAGTATATTTTGTGCTATTTTGCACTAGTTCAGTGCATATCTGTGAGTTGCCACTTAGATTCTTAACATAGCTAAAGAAGGCTTTGTGGTTATCTTTTGAATCCTTGGCTATTTTTCTTTCGAAGTTAGCCTTAGATGATTTCATGAGGGACCTTAGTTTCTTACTGAAACTGATCAGGGATGTCTTTCCTTTGTGGGATTTGCTTTTTTTCTGATCTAGTTTCCTCCTTCTATTGTATAGCCTGTTTATGGCAGGGGTCCACAAAACTGGTTTCCTTCTCTTAGAGGAGTGAGTGTTGGTTTTGCTAGGGATGGCACAATCCATGCATCCTTGTAGGTGCTCACAGAGTGCATTTGTAAAGGTTTCTGCATCTTGGGCAGCGTTATCCTTTAGCGTGGGGGCTGTGAAACCTAGCTGCTTAGAGTGGTAATCCTAACTTTTCTCTTAAACAAGCAACTTTCTAAACATATTACAGAGAAAAAAGTGCCACATAGCACATAGAAGTTTTATTGCTTCAACATTATCTTATAACAAAATATACCTTGCATAATCATGGTTAACCAAATACAAAAATTTACATTTTCACTCACCAGCACAGTGTCCCTAAAAAGCTGACTACTTGGATACAGTGTTCTAGCTAATACAACTCTACACAGGCCAGTAATGGTGTTACATTGGCATTACTACCCTTATTCACCTATCTGATTGAGATTCAAACTTGCTGTGCAATAACATTTATATTGCTTTCCAATCATTTTGATTCCCTTAGATCATCATCAATATGCTTTCTAAATGTTCATCATATGTGCATTAGACTATTAAAAATTGCTTATAAGATACACTTAAACCTGTTATTTGAGTCTCAGTGCTTACTCAAAGAGTCAATAAGCATGTTGTGTCTGTACTCAAATCTATATATGGCAACATTTAGTGACACCTCTTATTTTGGAACACAATAAGGCCACCAACTTGTTCCAAACTTAAAAATGTATAACACATCCACATGCACTACATTCATGTTGACAGTTTCAGGGACATAACTATATACAGTATTTACACAATCAAAGAAAGATAAAGGTCTTCCAAGATGGCTGCATATTGAGTAACAGCTTAATTCTGTCTCGCCCAGTGTAAAAGCAGAAACTCAGCAGTGAAGGCCAGTCAACTTTTGTGTTTTTGGGTAAATTTCAGTAACTGGCTAGTAAGCGTACTGTCTGGATGCCAGGAAAAAAGAAGTACAGAAGACCTGGAAAAAAATCAGCAACAAAAATTGAGGAACAAACACTGACTGGGGAATGTTCTGCAACTGTTCAGCAAAAAGCAATGCAACCTCTAAATATGACTTCCAGTAAACTATAAGAAGAAATAACACAACTGCACACAAACCTGGTTAAAATAAACAAAACACTGATGGAGTATATCAGTACACATGAAAAAAGGCTGGGAAAAATGGAAGAAGCTTTAGACAGATATTCAGATGAGGTGATAAAGCTGAAAAATCAGAGGCTGAAATGAAGAAAAGGCTGACTGAATATAAGACTTCTTAGGAAGAAATGTTTAAAAAAATAATAGAATTAGAGGACAGAGCACATAGGGAAAATCTGAGATTTTCAGCTATACCAGAGAAGCTGGAAGGAACAGACTGCAATAATTTTATGAAAACACAAATAAGCAACTGGACTGGTATTCCACAGCTGGAATTATTTGGAAGGGAACATCATGTGTATGCTCCAAATCTGGCTATGAGAAAATAACCTAGAACTTTAATAGTAAAGATGCAATCCTACCATCAGAAAGAGTTGATTCTGGCAAAACTGTGGCAGGAGGGCAAAGTACTAAAAGTGGAAGACAGCAAAGTGTTTGTGGAGAATGATTACTTATTGTACACCAGACAGAATAGGAGTAAATATATTCCATTAGTCAGGGAATGTTGAGAAGCAGGTGTGAGATTCAAACTGCTGTACCCAGCTGACTTCAAGGCTGGGGGAAAAAAGAGAAACTGGCTAGGAGATAATGTTCTCTGAAAGCATTCCGGGGTTTTCCTAGCTGGGAGAGCTATAAAGATAAGACAAAAACAGTTAGCACTTAGTAGAAGCACAGGCTGCACCATACGTCTTAGCATGGATAAAAAGAAGTTATATTCTTACCATAATGTTCCATCTGTGTTGTCAGTCTATATTCATTCTTGACAGATGGGTTTGGTTCTGAACCCTTGGAAATGACTCAGCCGTTATCCAAAGCTTGCACCAGCCAAACATCTCGAGCTAAGGCTCTACCCATACTGCCTCTCTTCCAATTAGCTCAGATCGAGTTTGCCTACCATGAAGAAAATATGGAAGCTCTGTCTGAGCAACAACTCTATAACAACCCCAGGATTAGTTATGAATCTCCAGGAGTCTCTAGGAGGGGGCAGGAGGGTGGGATGTCAAGAATGAATGAAGATCGACAACACAGATGGAATGTTATGGTAAGAACACAATTTCTTTATCTGAAGTCAAACTTCACTCATTCTTGACAGAGTCCCCAGCTACTTTTAGATCCTGGGCAGCCCTAAGAAAGGATATTCCTGATCATCATAGAGCCAAAGGATGCTCTTCCCCTGAAGACCATGTCCAATTTGTAATGAGTGATAAAGATATGAGGGGTAGCACAAGCTACAGCTGTACATATGTCTTTCATAGAAGCTCTGGAATGGAAGACCGCTGAAGTGGAAATAGATCTTGTTAAATGAGCTCTAACTTTTGTTGATAGTTTGAGTTTATTCTGATTGTATATAAAGGTAATGCAGTCTCTTAACCATTTTGATAAGGTGACCTTTTAAACAGGTTTTCCCAATATGGTACCTGAAAAGGATAGAAATAGTTGGTCTGATTTTCTACAGGCCTTTGCTCTAAGTAGAAACATAACTGTCTGTGGACATCTAACATGTGCAAGCAGTACTCTCCTTTGTTTGAAAAAACTGGAAAGAAAACCGGTAAGTATATGGTCTGGTTGATATTGGACTTTGACACCACTTTAGGAAGGAAGGATGGCTTGGTTCTGAGTGATACTCTTTCTTTGTGGAAGATGATATATGGATGCTTCATACACAAAGCCTGTAATTCTGAAATTTTCCTAGCAGATGTGATAGCTACTAGGAAGAGGGTCTTCCACGATACAAAACCCGTGGTCACAAGTGGCTGCTGGCTCAAATGGCTGACACACTACGCATTGCAAGACTAAGGTCAAATCCCAAGGTGTTATTGGATCTTTGAAAGGTGGCTTCAAATTTTGAGTGTCCTTAAGAAAAATTTTTCAGAGACGGTGAGACATCAATGAATGATCATCAAAACTGTTATGGAAATTCAAAATGGCAGATAAATGAACTCTAATGGTAGAAGTTGAGGCTCCAAATTAAAATTATGTAGCTAAGTATTCCAGGAAACCAGGCAAAGGTTTCTCTTAAACCTTTGCTGTGTGCATGTACACTCCCCCATTGACATATATTAAAGTTTGTAACTGTATTTATGCAGGTGTTGTATAATATGTTAATTCTTTTATTTAATGTAAGTGGTTTAGGTGCCTATGTTTTAAAGGCATTTATATATTTGATTGATTGGTTGTGTTTTATTTAAATAGGGACCATGTGTTTTTATTGACAGAGAATGATGAAGTGACTGTGAGGTCGTGAAAGCGCTTACTCTATATAATAAAATACTTTGCCCTACAGCCATGGTGATTCTGTCCAGTTTTTTGTTTTTACATATTTGTAGTTGTGTCAGTTACAGAATCCATACCCAGGAACCGTTTTTTGTTTATCATTTAAGTATTCCAGGACTTTATCAACTGGAGCCAAGAAAGGATCAAAGCCATTTGTATTTGACCAAATGGAGAATCTTTTCCATTTGTTAAGGTAAAGTTTTCTTGTGGACAGTTTATGAGAAGCCAGAAGTATATTTTGCACTGGGGAGGACAAATTGCTTTGCCTGGCAATTACTGGAAGTGGAGAAAGGTCTTCCAAAATGGCTGCATATTGAGTAACAGCTTAATTCTGTCTCTCCCAGTGTAAAAGCAGAAACTCAGCAGTGAAGGCCAGTCAACTTTTGTGTTTTTGGGTAAATTTCAGTAACTGGCTAGTAAGCGTACTGTCTGGATGCCAGGAAAAAAGAAGTACAGAAGACCTGGAAAAAAATCAGCAACAAAAAGTGAGGAACAAACACTGACTGGGGAATGTTCTGCAACTTTTCAGCAAAAAGCAATGCAACCTCTAAATATGACTTCCAGTAAACTATAAGAAGAAATAACACAACTGCACACAAACCTGGTTAAAATAAACAAAACACTGATGGAGTATATCAGTACACATGAAAAAAGGCTGGAAAAAATGGAAGAAGCTTTAGACAGATATTCAGATGAGGTGATAAAGCTGAAAAATCAGAGGCTGAAATGAAGAAAAGGCTGACTGAATATAAGACTTCTTAGGAAGAAATGTTTAAAAAAATAATAGAATTAGAGGACAGAGCACATAGGGAAAATCTGAGATTTTCAGCTATACCAGAGAAGCTGGAAGGAACAGACTGCAATAATTTTATGAAAACACAAATAAGCAACTGGACTGGTATTCCACAGCTGGAATTATTTGGAAGGGAACATCATGTGTATGCTCCAAATCTGGCTATGAGAAAATAACCTAGAACTTTAATAGTAAAGATGCAATCCTACCATCAGAAAGAGTTGATTCTGGCAAAACTGTGGCAGGAGGGCAAAGTACTAAAAGTGGAAGACAGCAGAGTGTTTGTGGAGAATGATTACTTATTGTACACCAGACAGAATAGGAGTAAATGTATTCCATTATTCAGGGAATGTTCAGAAGCAGGTGTGAGGTTCAAACTGCTGTACCCAGCTGTCTTCAAGGCTGGGGGAAAAAAGAGAAACTGGCTAGGAGATAATGTTCTCTGAAAGCATTCCGGGGTTTTCCTAGCTGGGTGAGCTATAAAGATAAGACAAAAACAGCACTTAGTAGAAGCACAGGCTGCACCATACGTCTTAGCATGGATAAAAATAAGTTATATTCTTACCATAATGTTCCATCTGTGTTGTCAGTCTATATTCATTCTTGACAGATGGGTTTGGTTCTGAACCCTTGGAAATGACTCAGCCGTTATCCAAAGCTTGCACCAGCCAAAAATCTCGAGCTAAGGCTCTACCCATACTGCCTCTCTTCCAATTACCTCAGATCGAGTTTGCCTACCATGAAGAAAATATGGAAGCTCTGTCTGAGAAACAACTCTATAACAACCCCATGATTAGTTCTGAATCTCCAGGAGTCTCTAGGAGGGGGCAGGAGGGTAGGATGTCAAGAATGAATGAAGATCGACAACACAGATGGAATGTTATGGTAAGAACATAATTTCTTTATCTGATGTCAAACTTCACTCATTCTTGACAGATGGGACAGAGTCCCCAGCTACTTTTAGATCCTGGGCGGCCCTAAGAAAGGATATTCCTGATCATCATAGAGCCAAAGGATGCTCTTCCCCTGAAGACCATGTCCAGTTTGTAATGAGTGATAAAGATATGAGGGATAGCACAAGCTACAGCTGTACATATGTCTTTCATAGAAGCTCTGGAATGGAAGACTGCTGAAGTGGAAATAGATCTTGTTAAATGAGCTCTAACTTTTGTTGATAGTTTGAGTTTATTCAGATTGTATATACAGGTAATGCAGTCTCTTAACCATTTTGATAAGGTGACCTTTTAAACAGGTTTTCCCAATATGGTACCTGAAAAGGATAGAAATAGTTGGTCTGATTTTCTACAGGCCTTTGCTCTAAGTAGAAACATAACTGGCTGTGGACATCTAACATGTGCAAGCAGTACTCTCCTTTGTTTGAAAAAATTGGAAAGAAAACCAATAAGTATATGGTCTGGTTGATATTGGACTTTGACACCACTTTAGGAAGGAAGGATGGCTTGGTTCTGAGTGATACTCTTTCTTTGTGGAAGATGATATATGGATGCTTCATACACAAAGCCTGTAATTCTGAAATTTTCCTAGCAGATGTGATAGCTACTAGGAAGAGGGTCTTCCACGATAAAAACCCGAGGTCACAAGTGGCTGCTGGCTCAAATGGCTGACACACTAAGCATTGCAAGACTAAGGTCAAATCCCAAGGTGTTATTGGATCTTTGAAAGGTGGCTTCAAATCTTGAGTGTCCTTAAGAAAAATTTTTCGGAGATGGTGAGACATCAATGAATGATCATCAAAACTGTTATGGAAATTCAAAATGGCAGATAAATGAACTCTAATGCTAGAAGTTGAGGCTCCAAATTAAAATTATGTAGCTAAGTATTCCAGGAAACCAGACAAAGGTTTCTCTTAAACTTTTGCTGTGTGCATGTACACTCCCCCATTGACATATATTAAAGTTTGTAACTGTATTTATGCAGGTGTTGTATAATATGTTAATTCTTTTATTTAATGTAAGTGGTTTAGGTGCCTATGTTTTAAAGGCATTTACACATTTGATTGATTGGTTGTGTTTTATTTAAATAGGGACCATGTGTTTTTATTGAGAGAGAATGATGAAGTGACTGTGAGGTCGTGAAAGCGCTTACTCTATATAATAAAATACTTTGCCCTACAGCCATGGTGATTCTGTCCAGTTTTGTGTTTTTACATATTTGTAGTTGTGCCAGTAACAGAATCTATACCCAGGAACCATTTTTTGTTTATCATTTAAGTATTCCAGGACTTTATCAACTGGAGCCAAGAAAAGATCAAAGCCGTTTGTATTTGATCAAATGGAGAATCTTTTCCATTTGTTAAGGTAAAGTTTTCTAGTGGACAGTTTATGAGAAGCCAGAAGTATATTTTGCACTGGGGAGGACAAATTGCTTTGCCTGGCAATTACTGGAAGTGGAGAAAGCAAGCCGTCAGCTTGAGATGTTAAAGGTTGGTATGTACCAAGCTCTGAGGGGGAGATGACAGGTCCGGAGTTGGATCCAGAGGTGGTGATCCAGATCCACGGGTGGTGAATCAGGTGAAGCCAGAGAAAGGAAAACCAGACTTGATGGGGCCAGTAAGGTGCAATGAGAATCACTTTGCTTCTCAACCATTGGGCTTTCCTCAGAAACTGGGGAATTAAAGGAATTGGTGGAAAGGCATACAGAAGTCCCGAGGGCCAATCGTGAAAAAGTGCATCTCTCAGGGATTCCCTATGAGGGGGAACTAGGGCAAAGTAGCTGCTACATGTGTGGTTTATGGGAGAGGTGAACAGGTTGCAGCAAGGCTGACCCCATCAATGAAAAATTTTCATTGCTACATTGGGACTGAGAGACCACCTGTGAGGTAGAAGGATACACCTGGTTAGTTTGTCTGAAATCACGTTGGAATTCCCTGGAATATGGGTTGCTATTAGAAAGTGGTTGGAGGCAATTGCCCATTGCCAAACTCTTAGGGCTTCCTGACATAGCGGGCAGGATCTGGTTCCCTCTTGTTTGTTGATGTACCAGACTACTGACATACTGTCTGTCTGGATAGCAATCATCCCAGATGGAAGAGCAGAATGGAATGCTTGCAACGCTAAAGGCACTGCCCTCAGTTCTAGGACATTGTTGTGCAGATTGGCCTCCTGTGGGGACCAAGTGCCTTGGATGGTCTTTCCCTGAAAATGTCCCCTCACCCTATTAGGGAAGCGTCTGTGGTTACTATGGCCTTGGTCTGAGAGAGGGAGAAAGGATGACTCCATAAATCCTTTTCTGGCTTCATTCACCAAGATAAATCTTTCTTGCAACAATTTGTTATTAGGATTGAATGAGACATGGGGTGAGTTAAAGGTGACCATTGTGACACTAAGAGCCACTGAAGCAGCCTCATATGGTACCTCACCAGGAGGACTAATGTTATTGTTTCTGTCATGGATCTGAGAAGTTGTAGTACCAGACAGGCAGAAACTTTGTCTTAGGAGCAAATCACCTGAAGTTGTGATCTCATCTTTAACAATCTGTGATGAGGAAGGGAGGCCACACAGGATTTTGTATTTAGTTTTGCTCAGATGAATTCCTGGTCCTGTGTGGGAGATAGCTGTGATTTGTCTTTGTTGATTGAAATGCCTAAGAACTCGGCAAGGTGTAGAATAGAGTCTGTGGTGCAAAGCAGCAGATGCCTGGTGGGGGCGGTGAGGAGCCAGTCATCAAGTTATGGAAACACATGGAATTCCTGTAGTCTTAAATGAGCTGCTACAACTGCCATGCATTTGGTGAACACCCTGAGGACTGTTGTGAGACCAAAAGGCAGTGCTCAAAATTGGTAATGACTGTCTCCTAGCCAGAAGCAGAGATATCTTTTGGAGCATTTGTTCATCTTTATGTAGTAATACGGGTCCTGAAGATCTATAGAGCACATTCAATCATCCTTCTCTAGAAATGGAAGGATAGACTGAACCGTGACCATCCAGACTTTTGTCTGTTGTACAAATTTGTTCAATATGCTGAGATCCAAGATTGGCCTCCAGTCCCCTGTCTTTTTTGGCACTAAAAAGAATCTTGAGTAAAATCTGGATCCTATCTCATCTGGTGGGACTGCTTGGATGACTCTTTTTTGAAGCAGCTTTTGAATTTCTAGTGCTGCTATATCCCTCTGACTGGGTGGAAGATCGGGAATTTGCCTTTGTAGTTTGGGGAAAAGACTGAAGGGAATGCAGTAACCTTTGATGATTATTGTCTGCACCCAGGGATCTCATGTTATTGTGAGCCAAGATGAGTGGTGCAGAGAAAATCCTACCCAACTGCTTCCAGAGGTAAGCAATCGGGCAACCGCTCAGGACCACTGGTAGGATTTCCAGAAAAGGATTCTCTGGAATACTCATCACATGTGTCCTGAAAAGGCCCTTGGGTCTCCTTGAACCACATCTTTCAACTCCTCTGATTCCTAAAGTAAGATTGTTGTGTCATGGAAAAACACACGCCCACAGCAGAAAGGGTCTTCCCATCCTTTTCACACTGGCTAACATGTCTCTAATTTTGGGGCCAAACAATGAAGTAGGATCAACCAGAGCCCTGACAAAGGAAGATAAAGGGGTCTGCAAACTCACACAAGTGCATCCAGACATGACGCCTAATGGCACCGCCTGTACCCACTGCTCTAGATGTCCCTTCGGCTGTATGTGCAATAAGCACATAGACGAATTAGAGATTAACTCCAGGGTAGCAAGCTGGGAGGCAAACTTATCTCAAACCTCATCAGACACTGCTCTTGCCAGGGTGTCTGAAAGCTCAGTTATCAGATCCCGTTGGAGTCTAGTGAAGTGTACCAAAAAATTCAAGGACCAAATAGCGAAGGTCATTGAAGCAAAGACCCGCTTCCCAAAACTGTCCATCGTCCAGGACTCTGTTAGGAGGATGGACAGGATGGAGAAGAAACTGATGGGAATGCTTAAAGGTTTGATGAGGAACTTCTTGTGGAGAGGTTTGAAACCAAGAGTGTTTTGGGAGGTGGTGTTGATGCTGACACATGCAGGAGGCTTGGAAGTGCTGGACATTAAACTGTATTTAACAGCACTGCACCTCATCTTTTGGGAGAGATGCAATACAAGGCATTATCCAGTAACCTAGAAGAATATGCTGAAGAAAATAAGTCGCAATTGGGAAACATGGATAAGTAAGGGCCTATACTGAGTAGACGAGCACAGATGATGACATTCTCAGTATTGGATGTAGTGATTAGGAAGGTCTATAGGATATTATGATCAGAGTCATTGAAGGAATGGTGGTAGGACAATTTTCCATTTACCTGTTTCTTCCCTGTCACACCTTCAACATTTGCTGTCTAGCTAAGGAAAAATTTTCTGGAGTCTACTTGGAGTAAAAAAAAATCTTCTAGATTTTGTTGCATATTTGGGAGGCATACATATATCATCCCATTGTTTCTTTGTGAACTGCTTATCCAGTATCTCTTCTCAGTCCTTTCTAACCTCCTCTGATTGATTCTTATAGTTATCATGCAGTATATATTATATGCTATCTTTTTTTAACAACAGCTTCTGTTGTAGATTCTACTAAAAATTCTACCAGTGCTGGTCTTTTGTTTAGGACCCCCCCCACACACATTTCTTTCTCTTTGCCTGTACTCTTTTTTATATTGAATTATCACTTGTAACACTGGAAAATTTACATTTATATAAAAACTAATCAAACTGTATTAACATATTCTCATTTACAAACATTATACTTCACATATAGTGTTATATATCATAAAACCTAAGGAAAACTTACATAAACTATTCAATTTCTACCTTTTTTAAACAAGAAACATCTTTATTAAACCATCACTTACAACATAGGCAATCATACATTTATATAAATGAAAACAAACCACACACACAATCCAACTGCAAGCATTTTACATCACAAACCACACTGACAGTTCTAAACATTATACATCACTTACAATCTACCCAATCATTTTCAGTCAGACATTACATAGCTCACTTAAGTCCCACCTTCTTTTAATACTCACTCCTTCCCTGTATGTACTGTCCCCACAATTCCCATGTTTTTCCTATGTAGTTTATTCCTTCCTTTTTTAAAGATCTCAATTGCAGGTGTTTTATCTCTGTTATTATAGTCACTATTTCTAGTATAGTTGGTTTAGATTTTGATTTACATTTTCTAGTAATTGCTTTTTTTGGCAGCCACCATAATTAGACACACCAAGGTCTTACCATGTTTAGGCAATTCCAAGTCTGTATCATAGCTCAGATAAATCATCTCCCTCGTCACACCAATCAACCCACCCAGTATCTCTGACACTGCATTCTGTAGGAAATCGTTAAAGTCTGCCAACTCACTGTACTCCCAGAAAATATATTCTCAATTACCTCTTTCTTCCCCGTCACACCACCAATAGTTCTGTCTATATGAGGAAAAATTCTCTGGAGTCTACTTGGGGTATAAATAATTGTATGCAAACATTTCCAAGGAAAAATACTAAATCTAGATTTTTCGCATATTTGGGAGATGTACATATATCCTCCCATTGTTTCTTTGTGAATGCTTATCCAATCTCTCTTCCCAATCCTTTCTAGCCTCCTCTGATTGATTCTTATAGTTATGCAATATTTTAAATGCTCTACTAATTCCTTTTTTAATTGCAGATTCTGTTATAAATTCTACTAAAAACTCTAACAGTACTGGTTTTTCATTTAGGACCCCCTTACTTCTTTCTGTTTGCCTATACTCTGATATCAATCCCAGACAGGGAAGGCACTTGCTAATCTGCAGTCCAAATAAATTATTGGCATCTTCCCTTTCTATTCTCTTTCCCTCTATAGTTATTTGCTCCTGATACCTTGGTTCATTTACCAGTTTTCTTCAATAAATTCCAGCCCCCTCTTCTCTTGTCAATATCCCTAATTGCAGTCATCCCTATCAAAATAATCTCCTTTCTCCATTCCCATGCTGGCTTAGTTCTTAGAATACTTTCTGCTACTTTATGTATATAATATTCTGTATTATTATTGTTATTATCCTTAAAGGTCTGCATCCAAAATCCCAGTCTCTCATTGATTCTTGAGATTCCCCCCTGTTGCATCATCATCCCTTTCCACTTTGAATTATAGTCGTTTGCTTGTGCTATGTATAGGTGCCATAACTGTGTAGCTCTGAAAAACACTTCAAATCATGTAATCCCAATCTTCCCTGTTCTACTGGAAAGAACTGCTTACCCCACTTGACTCTTGCTGTCTTCCCCTCCCAGATAAAGTCTTTCAGCTCATTATTAATTGCTATCCACAACTTTTCCTCTAGTTGATAAAAATATGCCTGACCTGTATGTGCGATAAAAGGGATTAAAAACATTTTCACTGCTTGTATCTTGCACTCATATCCATAAACAAGGGCTTCTGGTTTCTCGGTTTTAGTATTTTCTTTTGTTTAGTCTCTTCCCACATATCCTTAGCTGTCATAACAGAATACTTTTTAATCCACATCCCTTAAATACTTCACTTTATCATGTCCCAATAAATATGGGAATTGATGAACCAGTTCATGTGTGGGCACATAATTTATAGCTATGGCCTTCATTTTAAATTTCACTAATTGTATATGTCAAAAAGACTCAAAACTCTCTCAAAATGTTTCACATCATTTACATGTCCTTTTCTGGTTCTGTCAGGTACAAAATCATTTCTTGATTACCATATCAATTATATCCTTAAATTTCTGAGTCCCTTATCTGTCAGTGGCTCTAAATATAAAGCAAATAACAAAGGGAGAGAGAGGACACCCCTGCCTGGATCCTCTGTTCAGACACAACTCATCAGAGAGCAACCCCTTCACTTTAAGTCTTGCCTCCAATCCCTCAAATAACCTCTTGACCAATCTTATTATTTTATCAGGGAATGCAAATGCTTCCATTGCCCTACTCATAAAATCCCAGGTTATTCTGTGAAATGCTTTCTCTACATCAAGGCCCACTACCAACAGTGGTATTTTCTTACATTCTGCTTCCCTCTGGATCATCATTCTTGTATCAATATTGTCAAATGTTTCCCTCCCCATCCAAAAAAAAAAAAAACACTGATCCATATCTATCAACTTTGACAATACCTTTGCCATTCTTTCAGCTATTATAGACATAAATACTTTATAACCATGGTTTAAAATGAAATGGGTCTATATGAAGCTGGGTTTGATGAGTATTTGCTATCTTTAGGTATTATAGCCACAATAGTTTTCTTCCAAGATGTTGGTGCTTCCTCTACTTTTAAAATACTGTTTAACAGAACCTTCCAGATTGTTATCACTCTCTTCCCTAAAAGTTTCTACATGCACACAGGAATAGCATCTGTTCTTGGAGACTTTCCTGCAGAATGATTATACATCACAGTTTTTATCTCATCTCCTCCTATTTTAACTAATTGTTGAGTCTCGTCTACCTCTAACCTTGGCATACTTAAATCTTCCATAAATGTTTCCAATTTTGCTCTTTCTTGATTTTCACATTTCTCTGCTTTACACAATTTTTCATATAATTTCCAAAATATCTCAAATACCTCTACAGGGTCTCTGGTTATTTTTCTTGTTATAGGCTCCCTAAGCTTGGCAACAGTCCTTTCTACTTTCTGTTGCCTGAGTCATTGTGCTAAAAGTTTTTATGCTCTGTTGTTATTATCAAAAACAGTTGCTTAACAGCAGTCTTTCTAAACTCATGCATATTATTAAGGACATCCCTTATTTTCTGCTTAGCATTCTGCAGTTGATCCTCTTCTTGTTCTGTAAGATTCCCCTATTTTCCAATACTTTAGCATTTCTCACTCCATCTAAATAATTCTAGCTACTTCTTAACTTTAACTCCCTTTATTTTATTTCCACCCTATTTTTAAACTCCATCTTAATTTTATCCCTCCCCTAGCTATATTTTCAGGAGAAAGAATTTCTATACTCTCTAATAGCTCCTGAATAATCTCCACTACCCATTCCTTAAATTCTTCTCTTTTCAACAGATAGGTGGGAAAGTGCCAATGTCTCATTTTTATTAATTTATTCATTGGTCTGTGTTTTTATTTTAGTTATTATTGGCACATGATCTGAAATTGTTACTGGGTGCGCATCAAGACCTTCAATTAAACGCACATGTTCCTGTGAAATGTAAAGTTTATGTAGCCTAGCTCAGTTTTTATATCTAGGAGAATAATATGTAAATTATCTCCAAACTCCTATCACTGAATTCACATCCTCCATGTCAAATATTTTCATACATTTCTTCAAAGATCTAGCCTCCTTTGTTATACTTTCCCTTCTGGGCCACCCCAGACACATCTTCACTGCTGCAAATCAAATTTCAGTCCCCACCTATGAGTAATATTCCTTGCTGAAAGCTCCATTATAGCAGTTTTAGGTGGAATATAATAAATACATGCCAGTGTAATCCTCCTTCCTTGCCCCTTAGCACTACAAATCTGCCATTATCTTTTGTATCCTCTTTTATCACAATTGGAGCTCCTCTTGCAATTAATATAAGTACTCCTCTTTTCCTTTGTCTCAGGTATTCCACTAAATAACCATCCTAAAACCTTTCCTTATCAAATTCACAAGTTCACTTCTTTCCAAGTGTGTCTCCTGGAGCATATCTATTTGAACTCTATATTTTAATACAGCTCATTAATCTTTCTTTCTTTTTTGTATTTATCTGTGAGACCATTGACATTTAAAGACATTATAGAAAACATCATTGCATTAAAAAGTTATTATTCCCACCTTTTATGTATATTTTTGTTAAATGTCTAGTTACAGCCTTTGTGTCACATGCATGCACTGTTTGGCAGGTTGAACTTTTATACAGTTGATTCTTGTCATATTCATTTAAGCATATGTCACTTCTTAGAGAACTTTTTGTTTTATTGAAAGCCCTCAATAAAAAAGGCAAACACAACCCAAGTACCCCCCTAAACCATAGTAACCTAATACAAACACACAAAACTATGTACATTTTCAAATACTGAAGTTTTACTGTACTAATAGGAACAAAAGTCCCATACTGACAGCCACATTCACAGAGTTGAGTTAACCTAAAAGAAAGGTTATCCATGCTAAGAAGCATGGTACAGCCTGTGTTTTTACTAAGTGGTAATTGGTTTTGTCTTGTCTTTATAGCTCTCCCATCTGGGACAACCCATGAATGCATTCAAAGGACATTATCTCCAAGCCAATTTCCATTTGCTCTCCCCCCAGCCAATCACTCTCCACCAGACCATAGCCAAGTTCTCTTTATTGGATTGTCTCCATGGAGAGATCAGAACCAGACAGCCAATTTCTCATTATCAGATTGTCTCAGATTGTTTCCATTGAGGCACAAGGACCAGATGCAGAATTGCTACTAAGCATACATTCATTTGCTAGAAAAAAAGCCTCATAATATTCAATATTATTTTTCTTTTACTTGCTTTCTCCTAAAACTTGTTACTAAATCAATCTAAGGTCCTTAACCCAGTCATTCCCCATGCATGAATGAGAAAAAGCACATTAATTTTTCTTTTGTCATGCTTTTAACCAGGCTTTTTGTGCAGTGTCTACATTTCTTAAAATGAACAAGAAGAAAGAGAGAAGGATGGAGAAAGAAAATAAAAAAAAACAGCAGCACCTGTTTACAAACCTCATTACACTTAAAATAACTGAGAAAACTTTACTTTATAACATGCAAAGAACATTTTTTTATTTACAGTTAACTTTCTCCCTCCTCTTCCCCTCCACAAAGCACTTCTCTGGACATTAATGACATAAAGTAGGGCATATGCTTTAGAGTCCCTTAGAAGTCCAACAAATTCTGAAAAGGTCCACTATTTCCAGATTTTCTTCTCTGTTATATTTCAGAAATATAATTATTGCACTGTAATTCCACATTAAGTTACTGGTTTTATTACTGTTCATTTCCATCTCCCAAATCCTGCCTCTGCTTCATTTACCATGTACTTTCGATTCTTCTAGTCAGCTCTAGTGCTGCCTTCTTTCTTGCCAACATTTTCCATTGAAACACTGGGAAAGGTTTCACATGTACAGTCTCTCTGTGGTCTTTATTACTACAAGAACAACAAGCAGAATCGCCTTCTGTTTCACAGCTTCACTTTTGTTGGAAAAACTTTTGTATTTCCTCCTTAGCAAGTACTTAATCAAAAAATTATTTTGTCCTTCCAGGGAAGAATACTTTGAAGATAGCTGGATAAAGCTGTTTGAGTTTAACACCTGCATCTCAACATTTCTTGAATAGTGGAATAAATTTACTCCTCTTCTTCGTGGTGCACGAGTAATCATTCTCAACAAACACTCTGCTATCTCCCAATTTTAGTAATTTGTCCTTCTACCACAGTTTTGTCAGAATCAACTCCTTTTGCTGGTAGGATTGCATCTTTAAAGGGCTAGGTTGCTTTCTCATACCCAGGTTTGGAGCATACACACAATGCGCCCTTTCAACTAACTACTCATGCTGTGGAATACCAGTCCAGTTCCTTATTTGTTCTTTCATAAAATTAATGCAGTCTGTTCCTTTCAGCTTCTCTGGTACAGCTGAAATTCTTATGTTTTTGAGTAGTCTCATATTCAGCCAGCCTTTTCTTCATTTTGACCTCTGATTTTTGCAGCTTTATCATCTCATCTAAATATCTGTTTAAAGTTTCTTCCATTTTTTCCACCCTTTTGTTGTTTGAATTGATACTCCATCAGTGTTTTGTTTATTTTAATCAGGTCTGTATGCAGTTGTCTTATTTCTCTAAGTTACTGGAGGTCATGTCAGGAGGTTGCACTGCTTTTTGCTGAACAGTTGTAGAACCTTTCCCAGTCAGTGCTTTTTCTCACCTTTTGTAGCTGATTTTCCCACAGGTCTTCTGTATTTCCTTGTTCCTGGCATCCAGGCAGTACACTTACTAGCTAGTTGCTGAAATTTACTCATAAACACAAAAGTCTACTGGCCATCTCTGCTCAGTTTCTGTTTTCACCCTGGGAGAACTAGAATCAAGCTGTTAATGTGTAGCCATCTTGGGAGTCTTTATTCTTACATTTTCTGTTCAATTTAGTTGCCCAAGCATTTCCAGATAAAATACAGCAGCTAAACATTGGCTACTATTTACGTGGTAGTGAGATATGTCTCTCTGAATTTCCTCATCCCCTTGATAAGAAATGCTTCTTCACAAATAGATTGATACTTAATGCTGACCATACCTACTTATATCACCTCCTGCAAGATGGTGGATTCTCAACCCCCTTG
Organism: Protopterus annectens; assembly: GCF_019279795.1. Lineage (NCBI taxonomy): Eukaryota > Metazoa > Chordata > Ceratodontiformes > Protopteridae > Protopterus > Protopterus annectens. The sequence goes on from NC_056743.1 coordinate 1,809,943,191, forward strand.
TAAGTCATGCTCATGATCAAACTTAGGTCCACCCCTTCCAACATAGAGTGAATGTTCCTTCCTCGGACTTTTGTATTTTTAGTATGTAAGCCCTCTCTTTTCTTGCTAAGCAAACCTCTCTAATGAGTCTGTAACTGTCAGCCTACTTAAACAAGGAGGTGTTTCTGTTCACATAGTGTACTGCCATATACTACATAGCCAAACCACTATCTCTCAGTCCCCCTGCTTCAAGTCTGTCCTAGACAAGCAATCAACAATGAAAAACAAGTTAGCCATTTACATTAAAACTAGGTAGTTCTGCCATTATCAGTTGTGTCATTCTTAGTGGCAGTCACAAGTAAAACAGTCACAGAGATAGAGACGAATACTCCCCTTAAGAACATATTCATTAACTTGTCTGCTTAAGTTCCCATTAAGCAAGGCAAACCTTGCAGATTTTGTTACATAACCAGACATTCTGAGACTTACACGTACAAACTCATGTACAGAGAAGGAAGTGGAAACATATACAATTTATTATTAGTTATCAGTAACAACAAATGACCAGTTTATAATACAATGTGTTTAACGCTGACCAATGCAGACCCATTTTCTTTTTTGGAAGTGACATTAACAGCAACCATAGAGTTATTCTGCCCATATTAATACACCTTGTGTGATATTTTAAGGTAGGCCACATAACAATTTTGACAAGGCTTGGGAAGGTGCATTAACATATGAATATGCCACAAGTCAAGGAGCAAATGAGAGCAGAGAACCAATTATGTAAGCTTTGTGCAAGGAGCTATATTAACTAGTCATGCACAGTACTGGAGGTCAAAGAAAGCTGTTTCAATAAACTTAACCATAATATCAGATGTTCGAATGAGTAGCCTACATGGGTTATATCCTGCATAGGATTTAACAGCTGGCCAGCTTCCAAAGCATCAGAGAACCTTCCATGTATCCAAACCATTAGTCAGCTCAAGCTGAGCCATCTAAAAAAAACAGGTTTAAGTGCCAAACCCTTCAGACATTTCCCGATGCTGAGAGGAGCACTTTTCTGTGGGCTTTCGAGGATCATCAGTCGGCTAATGCTGTTCCATTGCTGGGCAGATAAGTTCACTTTTAAAATTAAGATACTTTTTTTTTCTGTAAAATAATGATTTTAAGCTAAGTAAAAGTATTTTTATTGACTGTCTTGTGACTTTTATGTACTTTTAAAGAGAAGCACACTTTGTTAACTGTTGTGGTAAAAAAAGTTATTAAAAGTTGTTTAAAACTACTTTTTTGTTTATTTTCTTTTCTTTTTGTGGCTAGAAAAAGTGTTTAAAGTACCTTTTACTGTATTGTTTGTCAGAAAAAGTTATGTTTTTACTACTTTCCTGTTTTACAGACTACTGCTGCTAAGCTTCCACAGAAAACCATGGAACCACATACTGGTCCTTCAGTTGGACTTTCAGCCATGAAAAGAAAAAGATAACTAAACAGCATTTATCATCACTGAAAGCTACTAATTTGCCACAGCTAAAGGTGGGTGACTCTGCTGTGGTCAAAACTGGCTCCTCAGACAACTCATCTTTTTCCTCTGGTCCCTCTTGCTTTGTCCACACAGTCACCATGAACTGGGGATTAGCCATGTCCTCTGTAGCTGTTAGGGTCCCCTCAGTGGGCAAGGGACAGATGCTCTTGTCAGTCATGGAGAAAGGGCGGGGAATGTACCCCTGTTTTGCCATAATATAGTGCCCATCCCTGAGGAAGCTGTTGCTAACAGTACTAGGTCTGTTTGCTCTAACTTTCATGTTAAAAAGAGACAAAAAAATAAATATTTAACTTTTTCTGTATTAATGTCTTTAGACAAAAAGTAATTTATTAGGCTTAGCTCAGGGTCTTGTTCAGGCTATTGACATTTCTTGTAAGGTGCTTTCTGCTAAAGGGAAAAGGGATTCCTCTTTCCTTGAAGAGGTTTAGTATGTGGAATCTGTAGGGGAATATGAAGGGACAGATGCAGTTTCTTCAGCTCAGGTTTCAGATTCTGAGGAGAGCATGGTATCTGAATCACCCTGTGAGGGAATCACATTTTCTAAGACTATTTCCAGAATGAGCTTGTGTTTTCAGTGGGTGAACACTGAGGTTTCTCAGTCCATCAGAAAACATTATGAACTGCTATAACTGGGTTTCCTTGGTGCTGTCAGCACTGGAGGATGTTTGTCAAGGCCTGTGGTTTCCCTGACTGCCAACCTGCCTCTAAGAAAGCAGACAGAATGTACAAAATTCCTGAGTCTTTCAAGTTTTTTATACTAATCCAAGACAAAACCCAGCAGCTATACCTTTATTGAACCCAACTGCTGCCAAGCATTTTGGTAATTCTGACCCTTTTCCTCCTAACAAGGATGGTAAAGTTACTGATGTATTTGGGGAAAGGTGTATGCTTATGCGTCTTTGATTTTTAGAATTATGAATTGTCAAGTTCATATGTTAAAGTTTATAATGACTAACTTTGAAAGTATGACAAATGTTCTGGCTGCAGTTTCCTCTTGTGAGGAAAAAATCTACTTTATGTAATCTAATTTCTTCTGTTTCCCAGATCACTACTCATTTTTTGATGTGTTTATGACTCTGTAGATATTGCTCCAAGGGCTGTTCATAGGTTTAGATGTGTTTACTAGGCAAATGAACACAAGCTTCTTTTTAAGCCTATCCATGCATCCCAAATATTTGACAAGTTCAGCCACCCTTGATATGTATAAACAGGGACTTGGGAGATGAAACATTTACAAGCAGGGGTCTAGAAGATGAACCATTTACAGGCTGCCTGTGTCCATCCGAGACATAGCTGCCAAGCATTCAAGCATATCTGAACTGACAAAAAGACAGGTTTTGGCGCCAAGCCTTTCAGAATTTTCTTGCCAACTGAGAGACGGAGGCTAAACCCTGAGAATATATTACTAAGAAAATAAAAATTCTTGTCCACACCCCAACATAAAAACAGACCAAAAAAGGGGTGGGAGGTTGGCATAATGGTTAAGGTATTTACCTTACAAACATAAGGTGCAGGGTTTGATTTTCACATGTGGTAATTGGCTAGGCTGAAAATGGCCCACAAGGGCAGTTAGCCTAGTACTAATCTATGAACATATGAACCTAAAAACAAGGGGCGGTGGATGGAAGGAGAGAGTGGCTACTGCAGCAGTGATCATTTGAACATTGACAGTTATGGAAAGTTTATTTACACAGCTGTATTATTTTCTTCATATTGATTGCTGCTGCAGTAATCTAAGCAATATGGTTAGATTACCATAGCTTAGAACATCTGTGAGGATGAAGGAGAATGGTCTAGGAACTCTTGGAGAATAGTCCTAGCAAAGCCTGTCCTACACCTAAAAAGGAACTTAGTTTGTAGTGCTTTGTAAAAGTATGCATAGAAGACCATGCTAGTGCTTCTGAAATATTTCCAGAATCTAGCCCTTTTCAAAAAGCCATAGGTGAAGTTAAGAAACTGATAATATGTGCCTTGACCCTGCCTGGAATAGTTCTGTTGTGGTAGGAATAACAAAAGGTAACAGCAAGAAAACTATTTAGAAATAGTCCGGTTTGGGACTGGTTTAACACAGGCTGTCCCTTCTTCTTACCTTCACAAGAAATTAACAATTAATTGGAAGTACTAAAAGATTTGGTTCTGTTAAGATATTACCTGAGCTGTCTGTGGCTATCCAAGGTAATAGGAATCTTTTCTCCCTCATTCTTGGGTTCAGGAAAGATCACAGAGAAAATGATAGTTTGGCTTAAAGTAAACTTGGATACCACTATAGGCATAAAAGAAGCATAGTTCTCAAAGCAACCCTGTCTTTGTGGAAAACTACATAATTTTAACTCATCATAACAGCTTGCAACTCAGCTACTCTCACTGCAGAGATCAGAACAATCAGCAAAGCTATTTTCCATGTTAGGAACCTCAAGTCAGCCAGATGAGCTTGTTCAAATGGAACAAGTGTTACTTTTTCTAACACAAAATTAATATTCTAAGGAGGGGCTACTGGTTTTCTTGGACGTTTTTTTATGTAGCACCTCTTGGTAAAACATTTTCACATGAGAAGGCATTGAAAATGGGGGATCCATGGCCAGTCATACAGAAATGGCCAATAAATGAACCTTGATAGAGAAGTAGGATAGTAACTAACACAAATACTATAAAACCAGAGAAACACTAGCCCTGAATGAGTGCTGGTTGTTTTGTTGGGACTGATTACAATGCCTTTTCAATTTGCTTTTATATGATTTTCAAGTAGCAGGCTTTCTTGACTTCACTAGTACCTGCTGCATGTCTTAAATAAACAGGTGCTTAAAAGGTATCGAGATGCTATCATCCAGGCAGTTAGATGTAGTTATTTGGTGCCAGGATGTATCAAACATCCTTGTTCTTGTGTAAATAAATCCAGTCTGTGAGAAACCTTGGGATAATTTTCAATAGCCAATTCTAAAAGAAGGGAGAACGACTGTTGCCTGGGCTTGGGTCAGAAAGGAGTCACAACAATGATCTCTAGGGAATCCTGACTCTTCAGAAGTACCCTGGATATTCCTGTTCAAGAAAAAGAGAAGGCATCTGTCTTCCGTGCATTCTTGCATTGAGTTCTGGAATTCTGCCAGTTGATTGTTTGAAGAGGAAGCAAAAAGGTCTGCCCGAGGACCTCCTCAAAGATGGATTAAACCTTGGAAGACCTCCCCGATCTAGTTTCCACTTATGAGGGCCTGCCTTTGTCCTGATCATCCTGTCTGCCACAAAGTATGATCTAGAACTGGACTTCAGGAATTTTCTTTCTTTGGGATTAAAACATTCTTGAATAAAATCCTTTTCCCAACTGGGAAAGAATAATTAGTTCTATTACTCCCTGAGAAAACCATGTGGTGTAGGACAAGACGGAAGAGAAGTGTTTGGTCTGGCAGATGAACAGGAATTCTATGAAAAAGAGGAATTTTTTCCCATTGCCATCTGTATCCTAGCTGGATCAGCTTTAGAACCCATTTGAAACACTGTTATCAATCTGAGAAATGGAGATTCAGATTTTCTGGAAGGGGTAAAGGACTCTCAGGGTGGTTTGATGGTGTGGGTCAAAGTCCCTTAAATAGCCATTCTGCCTTATTTGACTGTCGTTTCTTCTGGGGGGGGGTCAGCTTTCTGTTTGGACTCTATCATTGCTTTTTAACTGTCTGCTTACCAGCATTTTGCTGACACCGATTATTTAGTTAACGCCAAAACAGGACAAGGAAGCAGAAATACCCTTGTAAAATTTATTGACAGAGGACTGAAAATCTGAAACAGTCCCTGAATCAACTTACCTCTCTCATCATACTCTTTGATAACTTCTGCAGTACAGGGCCCAAAACTAAATCTCTATCCAAAGGAGAATTCTGTTTCATTTTTGATATCTTCTGGGAAGTTTTGAGAATGCAGCCAGACAAACCTTCTTAAAACAGTGCCAGTGGCAACAACCCTGGAAACAGCATCTGCAGAGTCATAAACACACTTCAAAACAGCGAGTAGTGACCCAAGAAACAGAAGAAACTAGACTATACAAAGCAGGTTTTTCTTCACAAGAGGAAACTGCGGCAAAAACATTCCTCATAATTTCACAATTAGTCAGTACGGACTTTAACATATAAGCCTGACAATTCAGAATTCTAAAAAATCAAATTTGCAGAAGCATACACTTTTCCTCCAAACCCACCAATAGCTTGCCATCCTTTTCTGAAGGAGAAAGATTAGAATTAACAAAATGCTTAGCAGCAGCTGGATTATCTAAAGTTAGGTTGGGTCTGCATTTTTTGTATAAAAAATTGAAAGAGAGAGGAACATAGTACATTCAAGCTGCTTTCTTAGGAGCAGCAGATTGATTGTCTGGGAATCCACAGGTTATGACAAACATATTCTCCAATGCTGACAGCACTGAGGGTGGTGGATATGAAAAGGTTTGGGCAATTCCAGTTGTTGCAATTCATAGTATTTTCTAAGAGACTGAGAAACCTGAGTGTTCTCCCACTGAAAACACAGCCATGTTGTAGAAATAGTCTCAATGTGAAACCCTCATAGGGAGATTCTGATACCATACTCTCATCAAAATCTAAATCAGAAATCCTCGGAGAAAACCTACAACTGTCCCATCACCTTCTCCTACAATTTTCAAAATCTTAAACCTCTTAAAGGAAAGAAAAATCTATTTTCTTTTTACCAGAAACAACCTTAAAAAAGGTGTCAATGCCCTGTATAAAACAAAGGGCCAATCTCAATAAGTTACTCCTGTCCAGAGAAACTGACACAGGAGAAGGTAAATGTTTAGTATTCTGTATCCTTTTGGCAGGAAAAAATGGGGCAAACTGACCTAGAATTGCCAGCAGCTGCTTCCCCAGAGATGGGCACAACATTCTGATTAAGCAAAAACACATTCCTTCCCCTTCTCTCATGACTGACAAAAGTGTCTCTCCCTTTCCCACTGAGGAAACCACAGCAGCTGCAGAGGCTAAACAAGGCTAAACCCCAGCCCATGGTGGTTGTAATGACAGCGAGAAAAATTAAAAAGTGTAAAACTGGCACCACAAGACTTGATAAAAGAAATAAGCTTTATTGGAACATTGAAATGCTCCAATAAACTTTATTTCTTTTATCGAGTCTTGTGGTGCTGGTTTTAAACTTTTTTATTTTTCTCATTGTTTTTTGTGAACCTGGCTTTGTCTATGTGGCAGAACTTTGTATTTCCTGATGCTGGTTGTATGGAGAGCACCTGAGGGATCCAGCGAAAAAGATAAGTAATCTGTAGAATCAGCTTTGGCCACAGCAGAGTCACCCATTTACAGCTGTAGCAAATTACCAGCCTGCTGTGATGGAAAAGTGTGCTTAGTTAATTTTTTTCTTTCTGTGGCTGGAACAATATCCAAATGAGGGACCTGAGGCTTGTTCCATGGTCAAGCCAAAAATGGTGCTTACTTCCCAGGAAAGCTTAGCAGTAACAGTTGATAAAACAGGAAAGCAGCAAAAAAGTAACCTTTTCACACACAACACACAATAAAAATCAGGGAAACAAAAAACACTTTAAATACTTTCTCAATCCCCCAGAAGTAAAATAAACACATTTTCTCCACAGAAAAAGTAGTTTTTTTAAAAAAAAAGTTTTAGCAACTTCTTAGCATAAAAATGAAAAAAGTGCACTCTTGTTTAAAAGTTTATAAAAATAATATGACAGTCAATACAAATACTTTTCTGTAGCTTTAAAGTAGTTTTCTCACAAAAAAATTAGTTTAAACAGCAAAAAAGTAATGTGGAAGGTTTTTACCCAGAAGGGAACTTATATACCCAGCAATGGAACAGTATTAGTCGATAGCTGATCATTGTAAGCTCCAGTGGGAGAGCTCTTCTCAGCAGCAGGAAAGCTCTGGGGGGCTTGGCTCAGACCTTTCTTTTAGCCAGCTCAGCTTGAGCTAATGATTTTGCCACATGGAAATTACCATGAATATTTGGAAATTAGTTGACTGTTATATGTAGTAGTGGTTAATATAAAGAACATCTTCTGACAGCACTCCTAGAAATTAACAAATAGAAGGTCTCTGCAGATTTCAGCTACTAATATTCCACCTGGTAACAAAATTTCAACAGCAGAACATATTCTCTACTGGATAGCTCACCAAATTCAACAAGCAACTACAACAGTAATTGATCTCAACATAGACTGGCTGCTGATCAACAATGAACTCTGTCAGAACTGATTAATTTATATGACTTTACACAGCTAATAACCTCCATCACTACAATCAATAAAAAATTTGACAGACACTAAACTTTACATTGGACTCTTACCAAAAAACCAAATCCAGTTCAAACATTTGGATGCTGCCAGGCACAATAAATCACCATCTTTCTGCCTATTCAGTCAGAAACTACAGTCTCTAATCCAAAAGTATAACTTATAACCAAATATATAATACAACAACATTTAAGAAAAATCTTTACAAAAATTCTGACCGACTATAATTGGAGCAAATTAAAATCCATGCTACTCAATGCTGCCATTACACACTTTAATGAAATGTTTATAAATATTCAACAACCTAGGCTTTGGGCAAATAAAAAGTATCAAATGAAACCCTGCACCATGCCTAACTAAAGAATCTGAAAACATAATGCTTCAAAGAGATAAAGCCTGGAAGGACTGGCATAAAAGCAAAAGACAAAATGTATGTCATACCTTTAGGCATCACGGAAGTCTTGCTAAGGACTACATTAAAATGGATAAACAAATCTATTACGCCAACCTCAAATATAAACATCAAAAGTAAAAATAAATCCAAGACTTTTTGGTTATCACTAAGCCAATGAATACATCCTGGCTAAACTACCACATTGAACTTTCTCAGTTAGTGTAGTGGGTTAATTCTAAGATTTACTGTGGCAAGGGTACAGGGTTCATTTCCCTAAAGGGGTTTGGACGTGGTATAATGGTTAAGGTGTTTACTTCACAGACACGAGGTACAAGGTTTGTTTTTCACTTTGGGTGACTGTCTGGTTATTGGCTAGATGTGTAATAGTCTACATATTGATTGCCTAGTGTTAACACATGAATCCTGTCCTTCTAATACAGCTGCCTCCATACCATCTCAAGTCAACTCCTACTTGATACAGACAGTACTATCTCTGATTTATAACAATATTCACCTCTCTCTCCCCTGCCTTGCCTTAACCCACCTTATTCATTCTTCTGTGGTGACATTAGACATGATATTAAGTTCCAGGTATAAAATATTTAATATGCAAACTGTTTATTGCATTATATGTGACAAGCAGGCATTAGATATGACATGTAAGACATAAATAAGAAGGGTTACAGAACACATCTTAGGAATATATAAAACTGGGGTAAGGAGCGTGAAACATTTATCAGTGCATAAGTAGTCATTAAAGCTAGAACAGGGAGAGAGGCTCTGTATAGCTGATGAGTCAAAGATAGTGGGTAAGAATACTAGGGTAGCTACTTTTCACAGAACCTGGTTATAAGATAGTGGTGGAGAAAATCTGAAGGAGATAGATAAAATGGGAATGTCAGAATTAAATCAAAATGCAAAGGTGGGGATTAAGGTAGGAAGAAAACTGAGGAGGAGAGGGAGAAAGGTGTGTTGTTTAAAACGGGACTGTGGTTGTAAAGGAATAGGTGGTATGCGTTAACTGGAAAATGGGGTTACCCAGGTGAGGAGCAAGTTTGTGTAGTTTAGGTGTTGTTTTAGGTGGAAAGTTTTAAGGTCTATGTTGGGATGGTGTTCCAGAGTTAAGATATGTAATGGGAGCATAGTGAGCTACCTGCTGAGTTATTAGATGTAATTACTAACATCTTCCTGGTTGAAGGTCTGTATCTGCAGAGTAGTGTTGCAGGGCATACTTTTGGACATCTTTGTGATAAATGTATGACTGTATGCAATAATAAGCTGTGGGTATGTTAAATAGCCAGGTAGCTTAAGTCAGTTTAGTTGTTTCAGAACTCTGCAATGATGAGTCCTATAGGTAAGGTTAGCAGCAAATTTGGTTACTTTACTGTAACAGGTGGAGAGATTAGCTTTAAGTGTACTATTTAGGTTCATAAGACAAGATGAGGCATTTAGTATGGATGGAAGAAGGTAGGTAGATGCCAATGTTTGTCTTGCACTGTCTGTCAGGTGGTCCTTGGTTCTATAGAGGGAGATGAGTTTCTGGTGTGTTTTTAATAACTTGCAATATATGCTGGTCAAATGTGAGATTATTACCAATTAGGATGCCCAGAAGTTTTGTTTGGGTTATAGTTTCAGTTTTTTGTGTTGTTAGATGAATTTAATTTGAAAGGCTGTCTTTCATTTTGGTATTGTTTAGGAATGATGAGCATTATTTTTTTTTTAAGATTTAAAAATACATTTGCATCTTTTAGCCAAGTTTCAACAACAGTGAATGAATTTTGGGTGATCTTCTGAAGTACTGGTAAGGATGGGGCTGCATATATAAGGGATGAGTTGTCAGCATATTGAACAAGGTGGGTGGCAGTATGTAGTTTGTTTATAAAAACAATGAATAAGAGGGGCCCTAATATTGATCCTTGTGCAATGCTGACAGTGACTGGTAGGGAGGAGGAGAGACTTTAACTCCAGTTTAATGATTGCTGCCTGTCAGTCAGATAGCTATGGAACAATGAGAGAAGGAGTGGATGAGGCTGAGGGAAGAAAGTTCAGTAAGAAGATGCTGAAAGGCTATTGTGTAAAATGCTTTAGATAAATCTAAGAATTATGATGATACCAGGTTGCTGTCATTCCAATAAAGGTTTACAATATTAATGAAGTTGACGATAGCAATGGTAGTAATATGGAAAAGTCTAAAACTACGCTGGATTTTGGAGAGAAGGTTGTTAAGAGTTAATGTCCTGCATAAGGTGTGAATGGATGCATTTTTCTAGTATTTTAGACAGAGGGAATAGGATGGCAACAGGTCTATATTTGAAAAAAAATCTGTAGATGTTCCACCTTTGTGGAGTGGTATTAAACAGGATTTTTCCAGATGGACTGGACATACAGTATATCTCAAATATGGATTGGTTTATCAGCATGGATACATTGAAAGCCACATCAGTTGCTGCTTTTAGATATTCTGTTGGAAGTTGATCAGCAGCTAAAGAGGTTGGTTTTAATGTCAGTAGAAGTTTTCTTACAGTAGATTTGGAGACTTGGAACCCAGCCACTGGGGATGCACAAGCCAGTGCATTTCTTTGTGCCAGTCCTAAGCACGGATAAATGGGGAAGGTTATATCAGGAAGGGCATCTGGTGTAAACTTTTTGCCAGATCAAATATGCGGACAATACAGATTTCCATGCCAGATCGGTCGAGACCCGGGTTAACAATGACCGCCACCAGTACTGTTAGCCAACAGGGTGCTGGTGGAAATTGGGCTACTGTTGGCTGAAGGAGAAGGAAAAGAAGAGGGGGAAGACATGTCTGGAGGCAGGAGGAGAAGAGAAGGTTAGGAGTGTGGAAGTGAATGTAGAAACTTTGAATGTTGGCAGTATGACTGGTAAAGGGAGAGAGCTAGCTGATATGATGGAGAGAAGGAAGGGTGATATATTGTGTGTGCAATAGACCAGATGGAAGGAGAGTAAGGCCAGGTGTGTCGGAGGTGGGTTCAAACTGTTCTACAATGGTGTGGATGGGAGGAGAAATGGAGTAGGGCTTATCTTGAAGGAACAGTATGTCAAGAGTGTTTTGGAGGTGAAAACAGTGTTGGACAGAGTGATGTTTATGAAGTCTGAAATTGATGTTGTGATGATGAATGCTGTTAGTACATATGCTACGCAAGTTGGGTGTGTCATGCATGAGAAAGGACATTTTTGGAGTGAGTTGGAAGAAGTGGTGGAGAGTGTACCCAAGAGTGAGAAAGTGGTTACTGGAGTGGATTTCAATGGGCATGTTGGTAAACAGAACAGAGGGGTTGAGGAGGTGATGGTCAGGTATGGTGTTAAGATGAGGAATGCAGAAGATCAGATGGTAGTGGATTTTGTTAAAAGGATGGACATGGCTGTGGTGAATACATATTTTAAGAAGAGGGAGGAGCACAGGGTGATGTACAAGAGTGGAAGAAGATGGACACAGGTGGATTATAGGTGGATCCTATGCAGGAAGGCCAGTCTGAAGGAGATTGGAGACTGCAAAGTGGTGAAAGGGGAAAGTGTAGTTAGGCAGCATAGGATGGTGGTCTGTAAGATGAGGTTTTTGATTAGGAAAAAGAGAAGGAGAGTTAGGGCAGTGCCAAGGATCAAATGGTGGAAGATGAAAAAGGATGATTGTGAGGTGGAGCTCAGGGAAGAGTTAAGCAGGCACTGGGTGGCAGTGAAGAGTTACCAGATAGTTGGGCAGCCACAACAGAGGTGGTAAGGGAGATAGCTAGAAAAGTGTTTGGTGTGATATCCGGACAGAGGAAGGAGGACAAGGAGACATGGTGGTGGAATGAGGAAGTACAGGAGAGTATACAGGCGAAGAGGTTGGCAAAGAAGAAGTGGGATTGTCAGAGAGATAAAGAAAGTAGACAGGAGTACAAGGAGATGAAGAGTATGGTGAAGAGAGAGGTGACAAAAGCTAAGGCTAAGGTGTATGGTGAGTTGTATGAAAGGCTGGACAGTAAAGAGGAAGAAAAAAACCTGTACCGATTGGCTAGACAGAGGGATCGAGCTGGGAAAGATGTGCAGCAGGTTAGGGTGATAAAGGATAATGAGGGAAATGTGCTCACAAGCGAGGAGAGTGTATTGAGGAGATGGAAAGAGTACTTTGAGAGGGTGATGAATGAAGAGAATGAAAGAAACAGAAGGGGGTATGATCTGGGGATAGTGAATCAGGAAGTGCAGTGGATTAGCAAGGAGGAAGTAAGAACAGCTATGAAGAGGATGAAGAAGGGAAAGGCTGTTGGCCCAGATGACTTACCTGTGGAATCATGGAGGTATTTAGGAGAGATGGCAGTGGAGTTTTTAACCAGATTGTTTAACGAAATCTTGGAAAATGAGAGGATGCCTGAGGAGTACAGAAGAAGTGTATTTGTACCAATTTTTAAGAATAAGGGTGATGTGCAAAGCTGCAGTAACTACAGAGGAATAAAACTGATTAACCACAGCATGAAGTTATGGGAAAGAGTACTGGAAGTTAGGTTAAGAAGGGAGGTGATGATTAGTGAGCAGCAGTATGGTTTCATGCTGGGAAAGAGCACTAAAGATATAATGTTTGCTCTAAGGGTTTTGATGGAGAAGTATAGAGAAGGTCAGAAGCAGTTGCACTGTGTCTTTGTGAACTTAGAGGAATTATATGACAGGGTGCCTAGAGAGGAGTTGTGGTACTGTATGAGGAAGTCGGGAGTGGCACAGTTTATACAAGAGTGGGACAGGATATGTACGAGGGCAGTGTGACAGTTGTGAGGTCTGCGGTAGGAGGGATGGATGCATTAAAGGTGGAGGTGGGATTACATCAAGGATCAGCTCTGAGCCCTTTCTTATTTGCAATGGTGATGGGCAGGTTGACAAACGAGATCAGACAAGAGCCCCTGTGGACTATGATGTTTGCGGATGACATTGTGATATGTAGTGAGAGTAGGGAACAGGTTGAGGAAATCCTGGAGAGGTGGAGATATGCTCTAGAGAGAAGAAGAATGAAGGTCAGCAGGACTAAGATAGACTATATGTGTGAATGAGAGACAGGACGGAGGAATGCTGAGGATGCAGGGAGTAGAATTGGCAAAGATGGACGAGTTTAAATACTTGGAATCAACAGTTCAGAGTAATGGTGAGTGTGGAAGAGAGATGAAAAAGAGAGTACAGCCAGGGTGGAGTGGGTGAAGAGTGTCAGGAGTGATGTGTGACAGACCGGTACCAGTAAGAGTGAAAGGGACAGTCTACAAGATGGTAGTACGCCCAGCTATGTTAAGTGGGTTTGAGATGGTGGCACTGATGAAAAGACAGGAGTCAGAGCTGGAGGTGGCAGAGTTAAAGATGTTAAGATTTTTATTGTGTATGACGAGGATGGACAGGATTAGAAATGAGTATATTAGACGGTCAGCTCAGGTTGGACGGTTTGGAGACAAAGCCAGAAAAGTGAGATTGCATTACTTTGGACATGTGCTGAAGAGAGATGCTGGGTATATTGGGAGAAGGATGCTAAGGATGGAGCTGTCAGGTAAGAAGAAAAGAGGAAGGCCTAAGATAAGGTTTATGCATGTGGTGTGAGAGGACTTGCAGGTGGTTGGTGTGACAGAGCAAGATGCAGAGGACAGAAAGAAATGGAATCAGATGATCTGCTGTGTGTCTTCAGCAAGAACACAAATGCAGTACTGTCATTCAAAAACTGAATGCTAGTGCTGCTGATTGTAGCTCTGACACCTTGCACCTGGGGTGGCAGAGCTGAAGCCAAAGCAGCTCCAAATACTGAAAAGGTAAAAAAAGAATAGGAAATGGTGATTTGGGCACATGTGAGTGAAAGTGAAAGATGATTACTGAGGAATATTTGGGAGAGCAGAAAGAAGACAAGAGGAGACAAGGACACTGAACCAAGAGATGGATGTATTGTTTGAGAGCCAGAGAGAAGGTAAAAAAGTGGCAATGACTTGAGAGGTGCTAACAATTGAAGTCACACCCTTTTACCATGTATAAAAATGTGAAAAGGGGGGTTGATGATGACAACAATATTGGCTGACACTTATTAAATGGAAAAAAGTAAGTAAAAGTAGTATGAAAGAAATTAGAAGTACACACACAAAATTGAAGTATTTTATACTTCTTAAGATATTAGAGTAGAATTTAAATGTATAGTATCGCGGCATACATCATATCACTAAGTTAAGATGTTTTTCAACAGCCTGAAGCAATACAAGTGTGATGAACTAGCATGGTTTCAGTGTTGCTGTGTCAATTTATCAACGTGATTGCAGGCTGCTTTAAGCAAGAGTAGATGGCTTTTTTTCTACTGGTGATGTAAGAATGTTTTCCTAAATTATTTCTCAGAGTGGCAGTTTCTGTTGTTATCTGGGAGTGCATTCCACAGTTCAGGGCCAAGAAAGGAGAAGGCATGGTCAGTGGTGTTTAGGCCTATGAAGGACTAGAACATTGTTTGGCTAGACTGTTGCTGTTATTAAGTGCTTCTTGTTTGAATAGGTGAGCATTTTACATTAAAGCATTTTGTGTATGGATGTGAGTAGAAGATCTGCTTATTACTGTTCTGATAACTAGTTTGCTCAAATAACAGTGTAACACATCAGATCAGTTTGAGAGAAAGGAGAACAAACAGCAAATTCTGTTCTATATAGTCTGTAATTCACTGAAGTTTTTTTTCTTTGAAGCATAGCCTAAGCTGAGTAGACCATATACTTCTTGAGGTAATACATTTTTATTTTGCCAGTAGCTGTTCTTTCTTTATGGGTTAGGTATTGGGAAATTTTGCAAAGGGTAAAGTTTATTGTTGCTTTTATGACACTGATGTGAGCTTACTTTGCTAAGGAGGGCTCGGGAGTAAGGGCTAAATATTGTCATACTTTCATTTCCTTGACACATTTGTCCTATTTGTAGTACTGTTTCATTCATTGTACTTACATCTGTGATTGTATTTTGGAAACGTTTGATGCCTCTTGGTCCAGGCCGTACCTGAAAACGGGTCCAGGGATAGGTGTATAACACACTCTGAATGAGGATACTCACTCAATACTTTGTGGATTGTCTGTAAATTGTGTAGGGATGTTAGGTAGTTTTATTAAGTTCTGGTGCTCCAAAGAACATTACTTTAGTCTTCTTAGAGAATGTACCCTAGAGTTCAGCTCTGAGCCCATGATTGCTTATACTGGTGACGGAGTACATTATTAAACAGATCAGAGGAAAGACAACAACAAAGCTGCTACATGCAGATAATGTAACACCACAAGCAGACTAGTCAGAACACAACTTTCGTACCCAAAAAGGAAGGCTGAAGTCTACTGCTCTGAGACATGTCTCGGCAAAGAGGATAAAAAGGAGGATACCTCACTCCGGCCCTCTTATTATCTTGAGATTGGTGCTAATGTTGTGCTTCTGGTGAGAGAAGAAGCAAAAGAGCATTGTTTTCCTGCAGAGTGCAACTGGTGAGATTGGCACTAGCAGTAGCCAGGCAGTAGCCATTTATGCGACTCTCCTCTTTTCATCATTCTTATCCAAACATGTTTTTTCATAACTGTCCTGGAGACATCATATACAACATTGCAGTCACATTTGATTGTATGTTTATTACATGACAGACAGAGTTAGACATGTTCATATCATTAGATTTTAAATAAGACTTAGGAAAATTGGTGAAGGTTTGAGCTAGGTTGTTCAAACTAGGTAAAAGGAACTTAGACATATGAGTTTGACAGTTAATAGCTCTAAAGGCTAAAGTGGAGGAGGTGTACACCTTTTTGCCATATCTATCAAGTATTCTATTGTTCTTATCATTAGGCAGCAGATTTGAAGAAAAAAGGTTGTAGTACCTTTGTCAGTGTCAAAAAATTATCGCAGAGTCAGCTGAGGGATTTTTTTATAAAGGGACTACTGTCAAGAAAGTTCTGAATTTTGTCTGAGTCATACATTCCTCTTACATTCCTCTTATACTAGGACATCCACTCATGTTAACAGTGGATGTACAGTAGATGAGGACAGTACCTTAAGCTTTGAAGACTGACCGAATGCATGGTTTCCTTAGCAGAATATAAGGATTAATGCAACAGTAACATAATGAAGAACACCAGTAAATGACTGATGGTTTCCAGTGATTCTGCCTTACGATAGACATGCAACTGAGAACACAACTGAAAGTGATGATAGAGAATGTCACCAAACAACCATCAAACCATATATGCAGATGGGAAGTGTCTGACTATAAGACAACACAACAGAATACCAAGATGCATACTGTAATGATGCTCCCTAGGTCAGTTTCAAGATCTTGCTACTGCTGCAACTTAACAATAGAGTACAGCATCATGTGCTGTTAGAACAAATGCAAGTCAAAGAGTGAGTCTAACACCACATCATCATCAGCTCATATAAAGCATAGGCACTACACTACTCATCACACAACATCTGCCCTTGACGAGACCAAACTGGTTTGGCTCCAGTGTCTTGAGGTTTACTATATCACTATTGATCATTTCCATGATAATTCTTTCCATGTCTTTATATATAAGACTAGTGAGACGTATGGGGCTGTAGTTTCCAGGGTCTGTAGATGACCCACCTTTGCCCAGAGGGATGACTGTTGCTGCTCTTCATTCATGAGGCCTGCAGCCTGTTCGGAGGCTATAGTTAAATAGCAATTCCAGAGGCCTGATAGGTCATGGTTCATGCTATTTAGAAGGCATCCTGGGATACTGTCTGGGCCCACTGATGCAGTGTTCTTGGCCTTAGAGATAGCATTAAGGACCTGTTCCCTAGTGGTAGCAGGAGGAGTTATATTTGACGGTATTTCCTCAGGGAGGGTTGAGGGGCAGAGAGGGATAAAGTTGGAGCTAAATTTATTGGCCAGTAGGTTTGCTATACCTTCTGGCTCAGTACAGATGGCTCCATTTACAATGATCTCTGCACACAATTGTGTATCGCCTTTGAGATTGTGGACATAGCTAAAAAATGCTTTGTGGCTGTCCTTGGCCTGGGAGGCCAAATTTATCTCAAATTTGGTTTTGGTTGACTTTATTTGTTCTCGGAGATGTTTGTTTAGTTTGATGAGAGTGCTTTTATCCGGCTGGGTGCTGCACCTCCTAATTTTTGCCATGATTTTCTTCCTTCAGCCTATTGATTTTGTGATTCCACCAGGGTGGCTTGTGTTTTGAATAAGTTCTGTACTTCGTCCTGGTGGGTACAGCTGCCTCTATGCAGCTATTAACACGTCTGTACAGGGTTTCTGTGAAAAGTTATGCATAGGCAGCAGTGTTCTCAGGGTTTAGGGGAGCTTTACATTTTGCCAGGTTATCACATAATAGCAGGAGGTTAGCCTCAGAGTAGTTCCTGAATATTCCAGGTTCAGTTGGGGATCCAGGTTTTATTTTTACTTCAAAGGAGACCATTTTGTGGTCTAACCTTACCAGGGTAAACATTACAGTAGGGGGTGTGCAGCATTCTACCATATTAGTGAGGACCAGATCCACTATGGTTGCATCCCTGGATGGTGTATTGACTATCTGGTCCAGGGAGTTTGTGTTTACAAAATCCAGGAGTCTCTGTGCCTGTATGTTTGGTGTTGTACAGGATTCCCAGTTAATAGTGGGGTAACTAAAGTCACCCATGAATATGGTATTGGGTTGGATGGTTAGTGTTTCTAATAAGTTTAAATACATTGTATGGGTTTCGTGGGTCATAGAGGGGGACCTATAGCTTGCAGAGAAGTAGTATTGGATTTAGGCTGTGGTGATTTGAACATGGAGTAGCTCAAATGAATTGTCCTGTCTGACCACCCTTGAAGTATATTTATTTCTGATGAAAATAAAGAGACCTCCACCTTTAGTCCCTGCCTGTGAAGTAGCTGGTCTAAATGTGTGGAAGGCATTAAAACCTTGCACTGTTGGTGGGCTCTCCTTAGCTTTAAACCATGTCTCAGTAACAGCACAGATGTCAGCATTCTCTAGAGTGAAGAGAGCTTCATTTAGTGTCCTAGCACTGAGCAGTAATACATTTAGATTTTCTTGGTTTTGATTTGTTATGTTGAAAGTACTTTCAGTTTGGCATTGCTTAAAAAAGACAGTATGGAGGAAGACAATGTTGTAGCCGATATTTGAAAGCCTAGAGGGGAGAAGTGCAGACCATCCTTGGCAAAGCAGTGTGGTCTGTTGACTATCTCTTTCCATGCTGACAAATATTGCACCCCCTTAGAATGACACCAGAAACTAAGCCAATTATTAAAGTCAATCATCTTTTGTTCGTATTGTGGCATCATACTTGCAGAAGGTAAAATGCTGCTCAGTGCTAGGCTCATACCAGCCTGCGACACATATTCCAAGAGCACCATAATGTCTCTCTTCATATAGTCTAGGGAGGTACATCTCAGGTCATTTACTCCCACATGGACTATGACTACGTCATATTTGTGAGCCAATGACCTGACTGTGTGGGTAATGTGGCGGATCCTGGTCCTTGATAAGCAGCTGTGTGGGTAATGTGGCGGATCCTGGTCCTTGATAAACAGCTGACTGTGACTTTCTCCTTTCTCAGCCTGATGAGAGGGACATCAGTGTGTCTCATGATGGAGTCTCCAATGACTAGAATGTTGGATTTTATGGTGGCTTGCCTTATGGGCTTAGTAGTAGAAGCATCATGATGAAGCACTATATGTAGATGTGGGTGTTGTACTGAAAGAATGCATTTGGGGCTTCGGAGAGTATTTGTTATGTGTACTTCATTTAGACGGTCTTTGTGTTTTAGGCAGGTTACATTTAAGTGCCTCAGTTTATATGGGTCGATATGTCTGCTCTGAATTGTGTGTGATGGGTGCAAGGTGTGTCCTACAACCTTATTGACATTAGGAGTACTTTTATGTGAGAGCTTTGTCTCCAATGACATTGTGCAATTACATCTCTCACATACCATATCAGTTTGTTTGAGAATTAAGTGGTTGTCAGTAAACACAATGCAATTTCTACATTGCCTCAGGATGTCCATATCCACTAAGCTGGTAATGGAGACAGTGAGAAAGTTCATATCCATGGCAACAGGCACTTTTTTATTGATTAGACAGTTGGAGTGAGAATATCAGTCAATGTCAGGAGTATCCAGTTTGTGGGGATAGTTCTTGTTACTGTAAACTAGTTGCCCTGTGCAACTACGCACTGGAGAAATTTAAATCATGTTTTTACAGGAAAAATGTCATTCAAGGTGTCTGAGTCTGTACACAGCAGTGCCAAACACTTGAGGAGAAACTAATACGTAGACACTGAGAATTTAAGGATGAAGTATCTAGGCAGATATTCTGAAGTTAGAAATAAATCAAGCAGTACTTAGTGAAAACAAAGAATTAGCTTATCAAGAATGATGAAAAGAGGGGAGTCGCATGAATGGCTACTGCCTGGCTACTACTAATGCTGGTCTCAGCACAGCTTCACACTGCTGGAATACAATACTCCTTTGCTTCTTCTTTCACCAGAAGCAAAATGTTAGCACCAATCACAAGATGAGAAGCAGGCCACAGCCTGTTTGGTGATCCAGAGTCTTGTTCCAGATGATGCAAGGGTCTGTAGGCTTGTTGAAGCCTTTTCCTGGTAAATGCCTTAAATAGCAACCAGACCACTCAGGAATGTTAAGCACAGGCACTCACTGTCCAACCAGAAGGAGTCAGGAATCAATGCACTCTGCACCTTCTCTCACCAGGAAGAGAATATAAGCACAGATTCCAAGCTGTCACCTATAAAGCAGTTATTAAGCTTCCTGGTGATCAGCAGCCCCCAGGAAATAATGTCCCTGTACTCCTTCTCTCACCAGGAGAAAACAAAAGCAGTAATCCTAAGATGACTACTGACAGGCAGAATGTGGGCTCTCCAGTAACTGGTGGACTTGCAATACATGTTTAAAGTAAGATGAAAAAAATGGGTTAATATTGTAAACACTGCAGTGTGCACTAAACAGTTAGATATGAAAGGGGGAAACTTAAGTTTAAGCTAGGTGGAGAGCCACTCATTTTAAAAGAGCAAGGTAGATTGAAAGGGGGTGGACACTTTCTTAATCTGGTTCTGTGGAAGAAGTGGGAAAGCCAATAAATTAAAATAGTTGAAGGGAGTGATTTCACAAAATGCTAATTCTGTGCTTAACTCACATCAGCCAGTGAAAGGGGAGAGGGGAAGAGATACAGTATGTGGTCAAATTAACATAAGGGGCAGGCAACTAGAAAGACAGTTGTGTTTTCTGTCTGACTCACGGGAGACACAGTTGTGGTCTCTTTCCATGTTTTAATATGCAATTAAAAGTAAAATGCAAGTAAAACACAGTGCAAAGAAAACAACTCACAGTATACAAAATAGAAATAGGCAATAAAGTAATACAAAATACAACAAATCAAAAGCAAACTAACTTTATCTCACAGCAAGCTGTGGCAGAGTCTGGGTGAGCTTTTCCAGTAAAGCTTTGAAATATTTTACTTTACCTCTTAAACAGAAGGTTCAGTCGCTAGTTCCACCCCTCACTTCACAGATAACTAACCTTAGCTGACCTGTTCTAACTTCTGTGTGACTCCTTAATCGGCCTGTTCTAATTTCTGTCTGACTCACAAGAGACACAGCTGTGGTCTCTTTCCAAGTTTTAATATGCAATTAAAAGAAGAATACAAGTAAAACATAGTGTAAAGAAAACAAATCACAGTATAAAAAAACAGAAAAAATTAATAAAGTAATACAAAATACAAAAAATCAAACTAACTTTCCCTCACAGCAAGCCTAGGCCATATATGAAAAGGGTCTTCTGACCAGTGTACCAGCCTGGTTAACAAATTGTAAATAAAAAAAAAAAATAAGTGACTACATTTTGCCCCTGATTATTTTTTGGCTTTGCCCCTGATACCCCTGTGAAGAGTGAAAGGTTTCTGATACTTGAATGATAAGGCTGAGAGTTATGTTTCTTACAGTGATGAAGGTTGTTTGAATAAAAAAAAATCTCCTTGCTGTAATACTTCCAAGAATGTGTATTAAAAGAGCAGCTGTACTTCCAAGAAAGTGTATTAAAAAAGAAGGTGATCTTAAAATAAATAAAATTCAGATATTTGATAGTTTAGACATTGTAATATATAAAACTAGAAATACTGCAGCAGACCTTTAGTTCAAGTGTATCACAATTATGCTCTGAAATATGGGGAGAAAATCCTGGCTTGTTACACATCTTTCTGACATCAAAGAAACTTTTGTTTAGCTCCTCTCACTGTTAAGTTCCAGTCCCACATTAGAGCATTATCAGCAGTAACTGGCCACCATAGAAGACCCAAGGGAAAGGACAGTTGTGTAAATGCTCTTACCGTAACAGCAGATGCGTGATTATATCAATGCTGCAGTAGCCTTTATCTCAGGGGTGTCCAAACTTTTTTCACCAAGGGCCATATGCGGTAAAATACGCAAACAGCCGGGCCACTCACTCGAGGTGAAGTATATTATATTATATTGCCTCACCTGGTTTATTTTTTAAGACAAGTAAACTAAATTAATCAGCCTACAACACTGCTTTTCATGAATAGGATATTTCAAGCTAGTTATGCAAATAAGTTTGGATTGTTAACAGATCAACTAATAGTTGTTTTAAAAATGATATCAACATAAAATGATTTATTAGTAATAGGGCTTAATAATAACACATGGAACGTGTAATATATTTTGAACTCGGGAACACAGTTGCGCTCAGTGGGAACAATGAAGTTGCGCTTTGGCCTGCAGGATTGCTGGCAGGTCCGAATCAGTTTTGTGGTTGAGATGCGAAGGACATCACAGAGATGGTCGTTGGTAATTTTGGTTCTCAATCTGCTTTTGTTCAGCGTCATCAGAGAAAATGTTTGTTCACATATGTATGTTGAGCCAAACAGACTCATCATTCTTTTGTGTGGCCTCATCAGAGGAAACTTGGCTTCTTCCAAGCTCCGGTAGAAGTCAGGTAAAGAGAGAAGCTGATGTTGATTCTTCAGAGAATCATCACACTGCATTTCTATAAGTTCTAATTGAAGACTCTCTTCCACTTCTTCTGCATTTATCATGAAGGGAGTCGCAAACAGCTTGATATCATTCTCAATAGTAGAAAAATCTTGGAAGCGCTGAGAAAATTCTGTCAGGAGGGATGTGATCACAGACACATATTTCCCCTTTTTACCAGAGAGATCGACCTTTGGAAATGCAGATCTGATTTCGGACAGTGTGGGGAAGTGTGTGACATTGAAGGTGTGCAACTGTGCCTCAAACAGTTGGAGCTTCACACAGAATGCTTTCATGTGTGCGTGAAGCTGTGGTACAAGTTGGTCTTTACCTTGTAGGCTTTTGTTGAGTTTGTTGAGGTGTTCAGTAAGATCAACTAAAAATGCCAGGTCTGCCAACCATAGAGGGTCACTCAGCTCGTGAAGAGGTCGGTCCTTTTCTTTCAAAAACTGGTCAATCTCTGATCTCAGAGAATAAAACTGCCTAAGCACGGAGCCACGACTTAGCCAGCGCACTTCTAAATGGTAGAGTAGGTCCCCATATTCAGCATCAATGTCAGTTAAGAAAGCTTGAAATTCTCTGTGGTAGAGTGCTCGTACTCGAATTATGTTTACTGTTTTCACAACAGTGCTCATCACATCGTTAAGTTGTACTGTCTTGGCACAGAGTGCTTCTTGGTGGATGATACAGTGCATTTTAACTGCCTCACCTCTGCTCTCCTGCACCTTGGCACACACCATAGAGGCCATTCCTTTGCGCTGGCCTGTCATAGCTGGAGCTCCATCCGTTGTAACTCCACACAACTTGTCCCATTTAAGTCCTATCTTGTCAATTGCATTTGACACAGCTTCAAAAATGTCTTTACCCGTTGTTGTGGTATTTAGACTGGTGAGATCAAGCAGCTCCTCCGTAATGCAAAAGTTATTGTCAACACCCCGCAAAAAAATTAGTAACTGTGCGGTATCTGTGGCGTCTGTGCTCTCATAATATGCAATGGAGTAGAAATCAAAAGCCCATGTTTTGTCTGCCAGTTGATATTTTATGTTGGCTGACAAGTCTTCGATTCGGCGACAACTGTGTTCCTTGATAGGCTAACACTGTCAATTCTTGACTTTTTCTGGGCACATTATTCCTGCAACTTTAGTGAGGCACTGTTTTATAAATTCACCATCTGAAAAGCCTTCCATGCTGGGCATGATTTGAGCCACCTCATAGCTGGCTATTGTGGCATTTTCTTGAGTTTTTGGCACGGAAAAATACTGTTGTTGAGCTAGCAAACTAGCTGTCATCTGCTTAACCTTTTGTTCTTGTTCCACACCAGTGTAGGACATGTAGGTCTGATGTTTGGTTTCAGAGTGTCGCCTTACATTGTACTCCTTCAACACTGCGACACTCTCATTACAAATCAAACACACACATTTCCCTGACTTCCATAAAGAAGTATTCATTTTCCCACCGTGTCTGAAATTTTCTACACTCACTTGCTATCTTGCGTTTCTTTGGTGTTGTCATTTTCAGTGGGCTGTTGCAAAATTTTTCTTTCCTTAATTTAGTTTTGTACAGGTACTGCCTTGATCAACTCAGTAGCTCCACCGCTAGAGTTAAAACCAAGAAATCAACTAGTAAGCAACCACAAAGCACTGTATCAAGGAGAAACCGCGTTTTTCATCTATGGATCCATTAACTGAATTTTAAGTACATCTTTTATCTTGATTCATTTTGTATGTAATTTTGGCTTTTGTCCACTAGAGGGGAGTGTTGTATTAGTTTTGGGATACAAATCAAGTTATGTACCCTTCCGTTTCTCTGTATGGTCACATTCAATTGTTTATTATGCATTCATTTACTTATGCATCTAGTCTAGTAACTAGAATAGTGTGCTCTTATTTTTATTCATTCATTTATTATTGCAATGACATTGCAGTGATTTCAGTTAACCGTTAACTGATATCCGGCAGATGCTACTTGACTGAAGTAATAGTTTGGACTGGAGAACTGCAACTTGGATGATATCCCGGCTTTAAAGAAACTAGAATAGAAGTAGTTCTAGTAAGTTATTTGTGTGTTTACACAGTTTTGTTGGCGATCACCAACATTATAGCATTCAGTTATGATTGTTGTGCACTGCAATAAGTTTTAAACATGCATAGTTATCGAAACTCAAGATGTTTAAAACTTATTATCATAACTGAATGCTATAATGTTGGTGATCGCCAACAAAACTGTTTTGTTGGAGATCACCAACATTATAGCATTCAGTTATGATTGTTGTGTACTGCAATAAGTTTTAAACATGCATAGTTTCGTCAAGCATTTCATGTGGATTAACTGTTTGTATTTCCTAGAGCTGTCCGGTGCTTGATTTCTGTTTTTTGTTTGTGCACTGTTCTTTACCTGTGGTTTAAACAAGAAATGCAATACCGCCAGGTTTATGTGCGGGCCATATTTGGTAGATTTTTGGAATTTGCTGCGGGCCAATTAAAAATGGATCGCGGGCCGCAGTTGGCCCGCGGGCCGTAGTTTGGACACCCCTGCTTTAGCTATAATGGTTATATACTTTCAAGGATAAAACAGCCAGTCAGTTCTCCAAAGTCTGAGACTCCACCCACACATGCACCCATGTTATTGAAGCTCAAGCTCCCAACGGAGGAAACAGCAGCTAGTGTACCAAATATCTTCAAGACTTTTTTTGCCCCAAAAAAGACAGAGGTTACTGCCCTTATAAAAAGACAAAGATATGACTACAAAACTTCTACCCAGTAAAACTATGTACAAAAAGTGGAATGGAGTGAGGGGTAGCTGCTGCAGCAGTGATATAATTGAAAATTTACTTTTGTAGTAAAAGCACTCATACGACTGCACAATGCTCATCATATATCACTGCTACATCAACTTTTAATTATGTGGGTAGAGTGCCCTAAGTTACATAACTTGAGGGGGGTGGAATAAGAATCCAGAAGCCCATGGAAACCTGGCTCTATTAAAGCCTGTTCTGGACATGGAAAAGGAATCCAGTGTGTAATGCGTTGTAAAAGTATGTACAGAGGACCACACAGCTGCCTCTAGAATGCGTTTTCTGTCTACCATTTCCAATATTCCATCAAAGAAGACACGGCTTTAGTGGAATGTGTTTCGACCCTGCCTGGAATGTTTTGATTTGGTGGGAATAATTAAATGCAATAGCAAGGAACAGCCACCTTGAAATGATCTGTTTTGACACAGGTTGCCCTTTCTTTGTCTGATAATAGGAGATCAACAGGTATTCAGCTTTCCAAATGGACTTAGTTCTGTCAAGATAATGCCCATGTTGCCTGTGCACATTCAGAGTATGATGAATCCTTTCTCCCTGTTTTTTTAGGTTCAAAAAGGAAGACAAGGAGATGGATGGCTTGATTTAAAGTAAACTCTGAAACTACTTTTGATAGGAATGAGGAATTTGTTCTTACAGTAATCCTATGTCTATGGAAAACTAAATCGGGTTTACTCACTACAAAAGCTTGCAACTTAGATACTCATTTTGCAGTTGTCACAGCAATAAGTAACACAGTCTCCCAAGTAATGTAATGTAAACCATCCTGATGATCTGGTTTAAAGGGAGACAAAAGTAACTGTTCCAGTATAAAATTAAGATCCCAAATGGGTGCTATGTTTCCTTTGTGACCTTAAATGCAAACACCCCTTCAGGAAATGGGAGGGTCCATAGGCAGATATGCTAAAATGGCAAACAGATGATCCTTTGAATTTTGATAGAGGTATAAAAAAGGCCAGAGGATGGTAACTCGCACAACTGCTGTAGCACCGGTGGTATATAGTTCCCTGACTCGGCCCTTGTTATTAGTGTGACACCAGATAATAAATCTTTTTTATTTAGCAACATAAGATTTCCTAGTAGCAGGTTTTCTTGCCTCCTTTAGTACCTGCTTCACATCCTCAAAAACAAAATGCCTGAATCTCATCAACACTGAATCATCCAAACAGTCAGTTGTAGTTGTTTTAGATTGGAGTGTATCAAATTCCCTGTCTTGTTTGAATAGATCCAGTCTGTGAGGAGCCTTCTGGTAATTCCCATTGGCCAATTGCATAAGAAGAGGGAACCACTGTTGCCTGAGCTAAAAGGGAGTCATCACAATGATCTTTGGAGAGTTCTTCTGAATCTTCAGAATGATCCTGGATATCAGTGGAAAGGGTGGAAATACATACAGAAACATTCCAGACTGTGGGAATGAAAAATTGTTTGTTTCCCAGGCTTGCCTACAAAGAGTCCTGGAGTAAAACTTCTTTAACGCTCTGTTTTCAAAGGAGTTAAACAGATTGTTTAAGGTATTCTGCACAAGAGAATCAATTCCTGGAAGACTCATTTTTAATTTCCATACATGAAAGTCTGCCAATACCTTCTTGGCTTATCTGCCACTACAGCTTGCTTGCTCTGATGGAATGTGTGAAGCTTGGAGGGTTAAATAGTTCTGAATAGAGACCTCTTAAGCTAACACAGGCTGCCTGCACAGAAGGTAGAACCTAGTGGCCCCCCTGTTTATGTACCGCATCACTGTGGTGTTGTCTGTAATCATCTGCAAAGGGCCTAGGAGCCACAGAAAATGAAGAAGAAAATGCACAGCAATGATCACAGCTAACATTCTGTTCACTTACTTTGGTCTGTCACTTTTATTCCAAAGACCCTGTACTTTTACCCCCATTGATTCAACCCTCCATGGAAAATCTGATGCATCTGTTGTTAAAGCTTGAACAGGAATTGGAAGAGAGAATGGAAGAACTGGAATCAGAGAAATCTGATTATCTCCACCAAAGAATATCTCTCTCTCTCTCTCTCTCTCTCTTTCTCTCTCTCTTTACAAAACCCAATACTGGAATCTTAAAATCTAGTGAGTGAGAATGCTGGGCCATCATCAGGTATATTATAGGCTATATCAAAATCATCCTCCAAGGCTGGCAAAATCGGAAGACTAGGAGTGGGTAATGGAACAGCCACAAGCATGTATTTCCATAAAAAAGGGGTGCAGGATTTCCACTTGTTCCCAATTAAACAAGTTATTCATTCTGGATACAGTCTCAGATAAAGAAAACTCCTCTACAGAAGACATTGAGGAATCACTTTCCTCAGAATCAGATTCTGGGATATGGGAAGAAAACACATAAGATTACCTTTCCCTGTCGATGACAAATTCATCAGTTAAGACATTGTCAGGCACTGGGGAAATAACATCAGATATTTTAGTAACATTGTTATCATAATTCAGAACCTGCAATAAACCCTTAGCGAAAGTAATATACTCATCTTTATCGATAGAAAAACTGTCAACAACAGATAAATCTTTAACTTTTTGCTTATTTTTTGTTGGGACACCCCCAGAAGGGGACTAACTCAGGAATCGAACCTCATCTCGGGAAACAAGTCTCTTCACTTAGCTACACAGGAAAGAACTTCCAACTGAAAATACCATGACTGAAGAAAGTGGATCTCCCATCCCCATTAAGGACACCTGAACAGCTGCAGGAGAGGTGGCTAGCTCCCAGTCCGTAGTGGCTAAATAAACTACATCAAGGGCTCCAGAGAAACCAGCGAGTGGTCTGAGGAACAACAAATGGCCACTGGAGAGTCATCTAACTGTGGCTGAAGAACTGCTTGAGCCCATTGTGTTGGTAAGGGCTCCCTTGAAATTTTCTTACGCATAGCAGGAGAAGGAACTGAAGGACTGGTAAATCGATGCATGTTACTGCCAAGAATGAAGCCTGTTCCCCAGTAAGCACAGGTGAAAGGAGTTTGTCAAAACGCAAGTTGTTATTAAAGGATTCAGAAGCACTACACACACTTAATATTTTCCAAAATATAAACCAACACCAATAAAACATGAAAATAATCATATAAACAGTAGATTTTTTGTCTCAGAAAAGCACTTAATATCATTAAATATTATAGACTGGCAGACCGGTCATATGACAGCTTATTCAAGAAAGTAAGAATATAAGTATTTAGGTTGTTTTTAAAGAGATAAGGTACAGTTTTAACAAAACAATGTGGAAAAAACTCCTCAAAGATGAGTCATCTGCTCAGAAATGAAAAATAAAAGCTGACCACTGATCCTCTAAAGTCCAGAAGGAGCACTCTTGAGGGCAGCAAGAAAGTACTGAAGATATCTTATGCCCAGGCTTTTGTTTTTTTCCTTGGGAGCTCGAGCAACAGCAGCCTTGGGGCATGTGTAGGAAGAATCTCAAACTTTGGAACACTGGCCAGCCATTATATCCTTGGCAGAATATAACCCATAAAGGCTACTGCAGCAGTGATACATGATGAACATCCACATATATATTTATAATATTGAACACATCATTCAGCCTACTGTTTTTTCTGGAAAAATCAAGTATTTAACATGTTTTAAAGCTCTTTGCACTTCCTGATACTGTTCTCTGGTGGCCGCTCTGTGTGTGGAAGTGATAAGTGATTTATATCTTTCACTTAGTACTTCTACACTTCTTTTCTTTAACTATTGTAGTACATTGATGGACCACAGAGAATTATGAGTGCATCTCTCCGATCATAACCCTGCTTGTTATGCGTTCTCATAATGGACATCAAGACACACCTCTTAAGCTTTGCTAATGAGGAGAGTTTCTTGATTTCTATGTCTTGAACACATAGCAAGCTATTTTTAAATAAAAAAAAAATATTTAAACACCACTGGGAATATTTCTTTATACTCAAGTGACTTCATTCCATCTGCCAAATAGTGATTCTGTGACATTATAAAAGTGGATAAATCTGTTCTGGCATTCACAGTATGTCCTAAAGGCCTGGAATTCCAGTACAGCATCATGTGTGCAAACAATGCATGCACGAACAGATTCAGCTGCTGGAGTATAAACACTCAGTGTCAGTTACTGCTAGACTACTGTACAATGAGTTAAATGTATTTTGTAGCAAGTATATGGAAATGGGAAGGGATACATAATGAAGATATGGCAACTTTTCTGGTTATGAGTTACACACTAGGCAACTAAGCAGACAGGGCAAAGTCAGAGGAAGAAATTGCGTGATCCGAAAAAACAAGTGTGGGGGGCCCAGAGGTTGAAACAGCCCAAATCCCAAGGTACATATACTCTACCACCTCCAAATAACTTATATGTATGCTGTTTTTCTGTTTAGACAGTGCCATGTTTGTTCTTGATTATGTATTTTAATTAATTGAGCATGTTTATATGACTTGGGTCCAAGCTGTGATAAAAAAGAGGATGCTACAACAGATCTCTTTTCTATTAAACAAATAAAAATGAAAACCTGATACTAGAACCTTTTCAGAATAATATATTTAAGTGACAGCTGCTGTAAGAATTGTCAACAAAGACAATAAAGTTGCATGAAGTACTTACCACAATGGTAGATTTTTTTGTGAGATTTCTTGTAGCAAATACCATACACATTTCCTTCCACCCCACCCCCATTTGGGGTGGAACATGGGACTGTCTTGTCATAGCATTATATATTTTTTCTGCTGTGATGTAGTTCTGCTTGTTTTTCTTCAGTCAGTCATCTGAGATGGGGCTGTTTCCCAAATTATCTTTTGGTCATCTTCTACAACAGCAACTTAACCAGAAAAATCTGAAGGTGGTACAAGGTGCTATTGATTTATATATCAGCAATAAGTGTAAATCTCATCTTAATGTACTTCCATGGGAAGTGTCTAGAAATAGGCAGTGCCCTAAGTGTATCATACACTTATAGGTTCACTTGTCAAACTTACGGCCTACTGCCCTTGGAGGAGCATGGTTTCTCTAGCCCTTTGTCGATACTGTCTGCTTTCCATACACATATCAACATTGCTTTCAAAGAAAGTTAATGACTGATGTCTTCTGATTACAAGGAGTAACCTGTACCATAATCTTGGAAGGTGCTGTATCATACCTTTCATGTTTTTTCTATTAAAAATATTTATTTTTAGTGTTATTTTCTGGTGTTAGGTCCCTTCAGTAGTGCAGTCAAGGCATAGACTTTAAAATAAAATTGGATCAAGAATTGCTTGATACACCCAATAGAGGTAACTATGTTAGTAGTGCCTGGTAAACATAAAGAATTAAATAAATACTAACTAGATACTCTCATGATCACTGAAATCATATATGGACTGCAGTGTAATATTGCTGGAAAATATCAGAAGTTAAAATGTGATTATTCTGACAAGGAATCTTAAAATGGTAGGTACTGCAACAGATCCACTCTCAAAGATTTACTGTTATGTAAGCACCAATCACACTACATGATTGCACTGTCCAATTCCTTCAGACAGATGTTTCTACCATTTCACACCAGTAACATTCAGTATTGCAAGGAAGTACTGCATATGCTGTCAAAAAGGAAAAGTGTCAGAAAAGTAGCAAAAGATGTCTGTGTTGTTGTCTTGAATCATAAATTACAGCATATGTTTTAAAAGTCTCTGAACTGTTCAAGAGAATGGAAAACATATAAATGATTACTGTTAAGAAAAACACATCATGTTATTACTGCTCATAGCCATCTTATAGCTACATGTAGGCCTTATAGCAGGCAAACAGGGGAAATCTGTACTTGTCCAGTCTGACTGCTACATTTATGTGCACATTCTTATGATTTCAATAAGGAATTTTAGTGTACGTTTTATTTTACACTGCACTTTGCATACCTGAGAGATGCCATTGCCCAGACATAAAGTATAACACATTTCCACTTAAAACCTCAGTATCCATTGAAAGAGTCACTCAGATATATGCTTTATAGGAAATAATCACAAACCTATGTCATAGTATTCATAGACAGTAATAGATGCTGGCTGGATGAGTCCTACTTCAAGTATCTGGTGTATTCTGAATCCAAAGCACATCTCTTTCTCGTGTGGAACCTTGAAGAGGAAGAATATTTATCTGTTACATGCTAATGGTACGTCCAACACATCAACCTACATTATAGAATATCAGTCTTGTTAACCAAACATGGTAGTAACCTAAACTGATCTGTAAACTGGGAATGCTGCACTGATAAGCTGATCAGGTTATTGCTGTGTTGTGTGATTCGGAAGACATGTTTTCTGACAGAGCAACTTACTCTCCAAATTGGCCAGTGAACTACAGATGATGCATAGTTTGAGATGTAATGACAAAGCCAGATAGGCTACTGATGGACAAATTGTTAGTTGTTCTAGACTACAAGTGATTAATCACCTCTGACATGCTGTGTAGCATTGCACAGACTAAACAGTGGTCTTGAATTACGAGATATTTCTGGAGCTAGTTTCATTCCCATACTGTGTAATTTCAATATGCTACTGTAATACACAATGGAAGTAACAGCAGGAAGTTGAATTTGCATTTGTGTTCATATCAAGGCAAACAGCTGGACTGCAGTACATACTAAAGCAGACCTTAAGGGTAATTCATGATAATTAAATTGATTAGTTTGTTACTTTACTTTATGTAGTGTTTCCCAACAAATCATAATCTTCTAGCCTCTCCTGTTCTCCTTCTTGTAGCAGGGCTTTTTCGCAAATATATACAGCTGTGTTCCCTCTTCCCAGTTTGCAACTGGTTTAAAAATCCTGTTTTTACATGTTATCAGAGCACTGATTTTTTTTTTTACTGCTGCTGGAATCTGTACATACTACTATGCCAAAAAATGTTTTAAATGTTGTATTTTGTATAATGCTTTATTTGAGGAGTTCACCCTATTATCCTACTTCCACATCTGTGTAGTAGTATTAAAAAGAAAAGTGAGTAGGAACAAGCCACTCTTTTGAAGAACAAAACAAAAATTTCCATTCAAAACTTACTCTGTATGTTCAACAGGAGAACAATGTTAAAATATGATTTGCAGTTTTGGAGTCATAAAAATGTACTTTGTTTTATTTCCATTATATTATAATCTTTGCATGCTGTAGTTGAAGTGTCAATAAGAATGGCACCACATTTCTTAAAGCAACAGCAATACAATGGACATAGAAATGTAAATAATTCTCATCTTCTTCTTCAGCAAATACCCATAACGTGCTTCCAATGATGTTACAGTAAAGTCAGTGCAGTTACAACAAAGGTATGAGGCTGCTGGTGAGGAATACTGACTATTGGCTTTCCAACATTTTCCCTGAGTAGGGTATGGAAGTGGACACCAGTGTACTGTCATTCTAAGAAAGCCAAAAGTGGTAACTAGGACAAAGGAAGGAGAGATCTGTTTCATGGCTATTGCATGTTTTCAGAAACAAAAGTGCTGTGGGGATGTGCAGTACAGGCATTCCAACATCTGCTTCTCCAAAAAGCACTCCTGGCTAGATTATTAAATGCCGCATTCTAACCACAGGGAATGGACAACTACTGTATAGTTCTACAGTGGATTTGTGACTTTTACTCTGAGACAGTGGTTGCCACAATCAGCTGCAACCGGAAGTCAGAAAATATTCTAAGGTCAACACAGACCAGACTGAAGACCTGGAAGTTGACTGGAGAGAAAGAACAACAGTTCAGGGAATTACTCAGGGATCTAGCACCCTCAAGAAGAAGAGGAAATAGGGAGAGTTGAAAAAGAATGGCAGGGCCTCAAAACAGCAAGTGTGAGGGCTACAGAATAGATATATGGCCAAGCCAGGTATGGAAATAAAGTACATAAGGAAAGCTGGTGGTGGAATTCAAAAGTCCAGGAAGTCATCAAAAGAAAGGAGTGCAAGAAGAAGTGGGAGATAGAAAAGATGGACCAAGCTAGGAAGGAATACTGGATGGCTAACAAAGAGGCTGAGAAAGGAGTTGCAATCACAAAGAACAGGGCATTAGAGGCATTCTATTAGGTTCTGGAAAAGGACTCAGTAGATGGCACAAAGAAACTATACCAGGTTGCAAGGCAAAGACAGAAGGATAAAGAAGATAGTAAGACACCCTTCATAAGGGATGCTAGCAACAGCCTGCTCAACAGTCCACAGGACATCAGAAGGAGATGTAAGGAGTACCTCCAGCAGCTTCCAAATGAAGAAAATCTCAGAGAAGCTGTACTGACGCAGACAAAGCCTACAAGTTGAGAAGAGCAGGAGCCCACCATAGAAGAAGTAGGAACAGTACTAAGGAAAATGAAGTCAGGGAAAGCAGCAGGCTCAGATGAGGTCATAGCAGATGAGATAAAGATGGTGAGTGAGATAGGGGAGAAATAGCTTCTGAGGGTACTCACAACAGTGTGGAGAGAAAGGCGTATCCCAGATGACTGAAGAATAAGTATACTCATGCCAGTGTACAGGAACAAAGGGGAAATTCACAAATGTGGGCAATACAGAGGTATCAAACTCCTGTCACATTGCATGAAAGTTCTGGACAGCATGAATGATAAATGGATATGCAGAGCAGTAGAATGTAAAATGAGAGATGAGCAGTTTGGATTCAGATCAGGATGCAGCACAATTGATGCAATGTTTGCAGTGAGACAGATAGTTGAGAGGAAACTACAGATAATAAAAGAGTCCAACTGGGCATTCCTAGACTTGGAGAAAGCATATGACAAGATCAGAAAGATGATTTGGGCAGTCTTGTGGTAATTCACAGTCCCAGAAACATTGGTAGAATTAGTGTAGGCTATGTACAAGGGCCCATGATACAGAAATGGAAGTAGAAAAGGCACAGTAGATGAGGAAGCTAGAGGCAATAGAAATGAAATGCCTGAAATGGGTGGTAGGATGCACAATTTGGGACATATGGAGAAATGAAGAAATAAGAGCAGAAGCCAAAGTAGCTCCAATTATAGAAAAGATCAAATAGAACAGGTTATGGTAGTATGAGCACATGTGCAGAAAAGCTAAAGACAACTGGGTGAAGAAGATTCAGGACAGACAGGTAGAAGGTAAGAGGAAACAAAGGCATCCAGCAAAGAAATAGATGGATTGTGTGACAGAAGACCTGTGACAGTCAGGCATGAGTACTGAGAAGCAGGTGTGTAGCACTGAATTGAGAGAGATGGTGATAATTGACACAACACTCTGACCTCATGTGAAAATGGGAAAAAGGGGATTGCTGCTGCTGCTGATTAGCGGAAAAGGAGCCACATGTGTACAGTGACCACAAATTAACATAAAGCACCTGTTTTCACTCCCAAGTGACTGCACTAACTGGGCAGAGAATTCCACTTCTCTCCAGACAGTGTTAGTGGCCATGCTGATGCTTTTATTTATTTTTTATTGATGCTGATGATTGTTTATACTGATGCCTATGCCGCAGAGCCAGAAGATTCACTCTCCAGGCAGGGAGTCCAAGGCTATGGGCCATGTAGGGATGTGGAAGACCACCTTTTACACATGCAGTTGGGGTGAACTAATAGATGCATGCATGTAATAATACGGCACAGAGTCTAATACTGATTATGAAGAAACAAACTGTCTGAAGCCTTATGTGGCAGCAGTGCCCACAGTTTGCACCTAATTGCACATATTACCTTTGGAACCGTTTGTAATATCAGGGCCCACTAGAGCAAGTCCTGAAACATGGATACTGAAAGGCTGAAAAAGCAGACTTACACATACTAAATCTGAGATCTCCATTTCTCTGAATATTCCCTTCTCTCCAAGGTGTGGAGATCTCGGAGTCTGCATATATAAATGTTGTGGTGGGGATGCAGGGAGTGTTTTCACCCTTGCAAAAAAGAAGTTTAAATGAGAAGTGCCATCTTCAAGATTCAATCTTCTTCTGGCTTTTCGTTCTTTTTTTCATCTTGTCAGCACTCAGCATTTTGAATGCTGACATTTCAATAGGTAGTCAGTGCAGAACATTGGACAAGCAGTTTGGCAAGAACTGGCATTACAATGTACCAAGACTCCCATTTGTGCAAAATGCCCTTCATGAAGGATGTTAAGATTACATTTCCAGAAGCTTCTTTTATAGTTTCTTTGCTACTCAGGTCTGAAATCAATAGGCATTTGAAAGGCAAGAAGAAAAAATGCCAGAATATTTCTGCAGTTGAATAGAATTTTTATTTGTACCAGTGGATGTATCTAAGGTCTTAAAACAGTCAGCAGTGTCCCCAGCCCTTTAGAATCCCTAAATGTTTAGCTGCAGAGAGCAGACCACTCTTGCTGATGACCCAGGTTGCTAGCACAGATTCTGAGATCCTCAGCGGCAGCAGAAAGGCATAAGAGTCCTCTTTCAAGTGCCTGATGAGCAATCCTGACTCCTTTCACAACTAACTCCTACCTTGGTAGGTAATCAGAAGAAGGAACTTCCTTCATCAGGACAATTGGTGATCATTCATTTCAGACCAGTGGGTAAGGGCTATGCCTTGCATCCCCCCAACATCCAACTTCTGCCTCTATTCCAAGCACATCTAGAAATCAGAAGGAATCTGTCTGCCTAACATGGGCCAACTTTGTAGCAAAAAAGGCTTCTGGCCCATTCCAATTGACTATAAGTCATACATCCTCTATGTCATTTCAGAGTCTCTATATTTGCAAGAAAATGCAACAGGACTCAAGAAGCATGTGTGAGGATATGCATGGTCTCTCTGCAATTTGTCATTTTAGTCATGTTTGTAGAAGACTGGATGCACTTTTTGGACCCCCAGAGTACCTTTCTCTTTAAAAATCAGGAAAAGAATCTAGATGGGTCTTTATTTCTGGCAACAGCCAGTCATTTTCTGTTCATGACTCTTTTCTTTGACCTTTCTTCAGCTCCAACATTTTCATAAAGTACATATCAGACTCAGAGGTGGTGGCACACTTGTTTTATTTTCCTTCCTAGCTAACCATCTCCTCTTGGCTATATACTGAAACTCTGATGTGGGCTAGTGATTATGTGCTCCACCTCTTTGATCAGCCTGGATTTAAGGTAAACAAGACCAAGTTACAGGGCAGTCCTACCCAGCCCATTCATTTTTTGGGATTACATTTAGATATGAGGGTACTGAAAGCCTTACTTCCTTTACTAACATCCCAAAGAGTATCTCAGCCATGTTAATTTCACCTGCAGTCCATCCTGGCTTTAATGGTCCTACAAGTATATTATTTTCATGGAGTTATTAGTCTCCATGGTATCCTATGTTAGGATGTTGAAGTGAGTACTCCAGTGGTCCCTGATAGTACTGTCAGGTTGGTATCCTTTAATTCTTGGTGCTAGCTCCTATCAGCTTATCCAGAGCTTGTCACAAAGTCATCCACTTGTGGACCCAGCACCACGACTTGCTAGCACGAAATGCTTTATTGTGAAAAATTGTAAGAACTGAGGCTCAGCTCTTGTCTCATACAGCCCATGACAGATCATCAATAAGATCAAAAGCAGAGGGTTAACTTCAGATAAATATGCTTGAAATTAGGCCAGTTCACCTTCTCAAGGCACTGATATTCCCCGAGACAAACAACCTTGCAATGACTTAGCATGCCAACAAGCAAAAAAGTACGGACTCCCACTATCTGTATTAGGAATCCAAGAGAGTGTGGGGCTATGCTTGAGACAGTCTTTTTGCTTTTAGTGGTGGACATACTCAGCAGATGCATGGCCAACAAGTTGAGCTGCAGCTTTCTATCTTCCTTGGAACAATCCCTAATCCCAACCATTTCTTAGAACCTCTTCAAAATAGGGAGTTTTCCGGTTGCGGAACTTTTTTGTCTCCTCAACAACTGCCAGATCCGTCAAGTTCATTTGTTAGCATGCAAGAACTTGTGTTGGCAGGCACTTTCAGAGCTTCGTGGCTGACTGACATTTCATACCAATCTCAACTGTTTCAGTGATTTTCAAGGTACTTTTAAGAGAAGGACACAGAAGACTTTCCTGGTCCTCCTGGAACACTCCTGGCCTAATCATACAGGATTTCCAATTAAACTGAAGAAGTCATGTTCACCCATGTATATGAGGTGATATTTCGCTATCAATGGCATGACTCATTCATACCTAGCAGCTGTTAAATGTCACACATCTTACAACTTACATACATCTTTCGATTTTTGAGCATTTTTATGAAAAATCAAGTTAAAAAGTAAAAGCCAAACAAAAGTAAATATCTTGTTAACAGCAAATACTATTAAAATATGTGAAAATAAATTGTTTCAGCAAAATCTTTTCTCTACAATAAGAGCAAATGCATTCACTGTCTTTACATGTATATGTACATTACAATGAAAAAAAATATATTCAGAGTTACATCTTCTCTACATTTTCACACACAGCTTTTCAAACCTTGGAAACTAGACAATCTAGACATAGAATGGTATTCATAGTTATTACACATGAGCGTAGTGGGTATGTGTGTTGGTTACGTGCAAGTGCAAGCAAGCTGAGATTTAGAGACATAAGATGCAGCAGTTAGAAGCTTATTTAGAAAGTATTATGCAAATAAGGAAATAATGAGCTGTAAATGAGAACGGTTTGAAAAATCTGCGACTTGCTTATGTAAATGAAGCTGTCTTCAGACCCGTCACGATTCACATTTACTTTGTGATACACAACTGATCCATGTAGAGTTTTGCTATAAAAAGTGAAACCATGCCTTTATATGCCTCTTTGCAATTGTAGAAGATGTTCAATGTTGCTGTAGGTCTTTCTGTTTCCCTCTCAGAGGTGCTCACCTCTGCAATACTGAAACCTGGTGTGCTCAACAGTGCTCACTGGCCTAGTAGAAAGAGGGCAGAGAATAACTCAGTTGAACTTTGCTGAACAGGAATTACTGTATTGATTTAGAGTGGGCAGGGATGTAAAAAGGGCTTTGGTGAGCTTGTATGGCTCACAAACAGGAAATGGTTCCTATACCTATGGATACCAACTTATGTTTGACCATCATTTTAATTGCCACTGAGAACTTACAGAGACAGACTGAGGACACATTGGGTATCTCGGGTTTCTGCCCCAGGAATACTGCAGCAGTTCCTTGATATACTCTTGGCACTTGTAGATAAGCATATCTATTTTCCAATGTCACAACAGAACTGAGCCAATATTGTGCTTGCCTGCTATAGAACAGACTGCTTCCCTGAGGTGTGTAGTGCAATAGCTTGCACCCAAATTGGTATAAGGGCACCAAATGGACAATTGGAGGAGAGGTACTGTAACAGGAAGGGCTACAATTCCATCAACTGTCAGGTATTATGTGTTGCACAGGGGTGCATCACTGTATCAGCCCAGCATCCTGGCAGTGTCCATGATTCTCATATAAGGCACACAAGTTCAGGGTACAGTCACTTTCTACATGATAGTATTTCTCACAGTCACCTAGTTGTTAAGGGCAGACTGTTCTAATGTTGTTAACTGTACTTACTTCTCTAGCTCCGTAATGGTATAGGTAGTAGAAACTAACCCCCTGCTTGTTATATGCCCCCTCCCTATTTTGTTTTCCAGGTGATGCAGGCTATCTTCTCAAACCTTGGCTAATGATACCCATCCATAACCTGCATGGTGCAAGTGAGGACTGCTTTAACACCATCCTAGCCCAAATATAAGCAGTCACTGACTAAGCATTTGGCCTGTTCAAAGCCCTTTTCCATTTTCTGAATGAGTAAGTGGTGTTCTTCAGTATGAGCCTGTTACTGCATGCAGAATATTTAGGTCCTGCTGCACTCTGCATATTATGATCATGAGTTGGACTGGTGCGCATCTGCAACAGCCAGTAACTAATAATGGCAGTGCAGCTCATTCTGTTGTATGTCCCACCAGTGATGATAACAGCAGCAGCCAGCTGATGGCAGCATCATGGCAACCCTTCTGACAGGCTTGTGCATGGTACATGGCTGTGCAGGTGAAGTGGTGATATCTAGTCCACAGCTTTGGTATATGACACTCACTACATGACAGTGTAAATTTACAAAGATAATACCTGGCGCATGCATGAGTGGGGCATGATAAACAAACTCAACATCAGATATTTCTCCACATATCACACACAAATTATTTGCTAACATGTTGGTAGCCATCATTATTTATATAGTTTTCAGTGGTACAAGTACTAGTTATATAGCTGAGTTTGGAAGAGCTGTAAAGTAGCATGTGTTATGACAAACTTTGCTGCTGTAATTTGAATAAGTTGATTAATCTGCTATGCTACTGAAACTGTATTTGATAGCAGTACAAATGTATTTTGTTGTTCATAATGAATCTCTTTATTGCTACAGCTGTTATCTTTTGTTTTTCTTTTTTCAGGAGCACAGAGGTAAGTGGGGTATTTCTCATTTGCAGCTAAATATGATGTGATGTTGTCTATGCCATTTTGCAAAATATTTTTCTGGTGAGTAACTTTTGCAGTACAGCATGTTGAATTTGGAAGGTGCCCCACACAATGTCTTACAAGGATATTGTGGGCGATGGTCCCAAAGATCATGAGCAAGGGAGCTTGTTGGTGAGCTGCTCCAATGGTGGGATCTACTGGATACAGGGGAATCTGCTGACATTGACCAATCAGTGTTGTGGGACCTACACCTCATCTCATAAGTTCTGCCCCATGATGTGGACATTTGACAAGGCCTAGCTGCCTTCTTCATGGGGAATCAGCATGAATACCTGTAGCACTTTGTTGGGACACCTGTGGTGTCCTCCCTACTCATCCACACAGTATGCAGATATTCCTTTATCCATGTCTATTACAGTCCCCCTGTGTGTCTGGTTACTCCTCACTAGAGTATGTATAGAGGCTGACATGGATGGCATGCATGAGGATCATCAAGGTATTATCCCTCATCTCCACCATTCCCATGTACAGATGAATTTCTTATAGGTTCATAGGTTCATACTAGGCTATCTGCCCTAGGGCATTTGTAAGCCTAGCCAGAGTGTGTTTGGCTTTCGCCACCCATTTAAATGAATTTTACTATGCCCTTTTTCGAGGTTTAGTTTACTGTGCCTCTGTCTAACAGTGACACAGGAGTGATACCCGGGGTAAACCTATGATTTCCTATCCACTCATCAAGATTCCTCTTGAAGAGAGTCAGTGAGGGACTCTGCCTAACTTGGACTGGGATTTTATTCCAGAGTGAAGGGAGCCTCTGAGTTATGAATCTGTCCCTCCAGCATGTCCTATTTATTTCTGTGCTGAAGTTCAAGTCCCTCGAGCGCGTAGCTCGATGGGATTTGGATTTTCTGAGGTGCAGCATGTCCATTAATTCCGGGTTGGACATGGCTTTATACGTCAGGCACAGATCGTCTCTAAGCAGGCGGTATGCAACCAAGTAGAGCTGGAGTTTCTTTAATCGGGCAGCATATGGCATCTGTTTGAGCCCTTTGATCCTCTTGGTGAGGTACTTTTGGGGTCTTTCCAGTTGCTGCAGATGTCTGGTAAGGTACATCCCAAAAGGGGCATTGTACTCAATTATGGGCCTGATGAGGGATGAGTAAAGAGGCACAATGGCCTCCGCTGATCTAGATGTGAATCCCTTCATGATTAGGTGGGCTATATAGAATGTTTTTCTAACCACTTTGGCCACGTGGTTGTCAAATGAGAGATTGCTATCAACTTGGGTCCTCAGGTCCCTAATTACTTCTTCCGTACTTAATGGATTACCACCATTCTTCTCAACCAGACTCTCAGTGAACTATGTCAGAACATATATGTTGGGCAGATAAGGCCTTGTATGTTTCCAGAGTTAACTGTGAAATATGTCCTCTCCCGGCAGCCTTGTGTGCAGGTGTATTAGTGGGTATTAGTACCTCAGAAAGGATGGTGTCCCCATCATAGGCTTCAGCCTGAGTACAAGAAGGAGGTGTTGAGCTACAATGTATTCCACCCTTGTTCTAGTGTCATTTCTCCTTATGCTGACTGTGCAAGCCTTTGTAACTGACTATAGAGTTAACCCCCTGCTTTGGGGTGGCAGGTTCTGCCAGTACACTTTCTGACTGTGTGCCACTATCCTGAACCTCTGACACATATATGAGAGTAATGGTAACGGCATCATCAGCGACAGCTGTTCTGTTGTCGACATCAGACTGCTGCAGTGCATCACAGCATGTGATTGTTTTTGGTGCTTATCCTGTTAGGGAATACATAATAGTAGGATCTGTGATTTTGTACTAAATTCATGCTGTCCATAATTATCATGTGCTGTCTGCCGAGGGGGTGCTACAGCTGATGATGACAGAGTACCTGATGCAGAAACATATCACAGTTATATGTACACAATTACCAAAACATAGCACATATCTTGAAATTGCCAGTAACAGCAAAGGACTGAGCTTCTGCTACAGGCAATTGTATTCTGCTTAGCCTTAGTCCTGGCATAGTCCACCATGTCATTAGATCTTTTCCTGCACTGTGCTAATGTGTGGTTTCTTTCCACTACAGCATTTATGTTAGCCACAACTTGATTCCATGTCTTTACTCTCTCTGCCTGACTTGGCACCCCATTTCCAAAAATACATTTTCCATAAATCCTATGTACGTCCATGGCTATGTGGCTTTTCTCAGTAGTCACATTGTCTCTCCTGTGTCTTGTGCCCTGATTCTGCAACATCCTTTTTCCTAGAAATGTAAGTTTTGAAGATAAGTAAACACTGCTACAGTTTCTGAGTGTAATCAATTCTGTATCAAGACTTAGAATAATTTAGCATTGGTAAAACAAAAAGAAAAAGATATACTTATACACATAACGGTTTTGCTAATTCCATCTT